>NW_027133904.1:10000-157500 GCF_037392515.1 Haliotis asinina
GCACCGCAAATGGAGTGAACGGATACGGTTAGGGTTAAGGTAAGCACCGCAAATCGAGTTAACGGATACGGTTAGGGCAGAAGTTAGGGTTAGCACCAGAAATGAAGTGAACGGATGCGGTTAGGGCTAGAGTTAGGGTTAGCACCGCAAATGGACTTAACGGATACGGTTAGGGCAGAAGTTAGGGTTAGCACCAGAAATGAAGTGAACGGATACGGTTAGGGCAGAAGTTAGGGTTAGCACCAGAATTGAAGTGAACGGATGCGGTTAGGGCAAGGGTTAGGGTTAGCACCAGAAATGAAGTGAACGGATACTGTTAGGGCAGAAGTTAGGGTTAGCACTAGAAATCGAGCTAACGGATACGGTTAGGGTTAGGGTTAGCACCACCAATCGACTTAACGGATACGGTTAGGGCAAGGGTTAGGGTTAGCACCGTAGATGAAGTGAACGGATACGGTTAGGGCAAGACCTAGGGTTAGCACCACAAATGGAGTGAACGGATACGGTTAGGGCAAGAGTTAGGGTTAGCACCACCAATCGACTTAACGGATACGGTTAGGGCAAGACTTAGGGTTAGCGCCGCAAATGGACTTAACGGATACGGTTAGGGCTGGACTTAGGGTTAGCACCATAGATGAAGTGAACGGATACGGTTAGGGCAGAAGTTAGGGTTAGCACCAGAAATGAAGTGAACGGATGCGGTTAGGGCAAGAGCTAGGGTTAGCGCCGCAAATGGACTTAACGGATACGGTTAGGGCTGGACTTAGGGTTAGCACCACAAATCGAGCTAACGGATACGGTTAGGGCAGAAGTTAGGGTTAGCACCGTAGATGAAGTGAACGGATGCGGTTAGGGCAAGAGCTAGGGTTAGCACCGCAAATGGACTTAACGGATACGGTTAGGGCTGGACTTAGGGTTAGCACCACAAATCGAGCTAACGGATACGGTTAGGGCAGAAGTTAGGGTTAGCACCGTAGATGAAGTGAACGGATACGGTTAGGGCAAGACCTAGGGTTAGCACCGCAAATGGACTTAACGGATACGGTTAGGGCTGGACTTAGGGTTAGCACCACAAATCGAGCTAACAGATACGGTTAGGGCAGAAGTTAGGGTTAGCACGGTAGATGAAGTGAACGGATACGGTTAGGGCAAGAGTTAGGGTTAGCACCGTAGATGAAGTGAACGGATACGGTTAGGGCAAGACCTAGGGTTAGCACCACAAATGGAGTGAACGGATACGGTTAGGGCAGAAGTTAGGGTAAAGACGAAAAATCGAGCCGGCCCGTTGGGGCGCGCTTTTTTTGGTTGTGTTTTTGAGAGTGACCTGTGGGGCGCGTTGTGGGATGCCTGTTTTTGGAGCTGTTGCGTGACGGGCGTGCCGCCGTCCCGTTTTTCAGTCCGTTGGGGTGCGCTTTTTCGGATTGTGTTTTTGAGAGTGACCCGTGGGGCGCGTTGTGGGGTGCATGTTTTTGGAGGTATGGTGTGGCATGCGTGCCGCCGTCCCGTTTTTCAGTCCGTTGAGGTGGGCTTTTTTGGATTGTGTTTTTGAGAGTGACCCGTGGGGCGCGTTGTGGGGTGCATGTTTTTGGAGGTATGGTGTGGCATGCGTGCCGCCGTCCCGTTTTTCAGTCCGTTGAGGTGGGCTTTTTTGGATTGTGTTTTTGAGAGTGACCTGTGGGGCGCGTTGTGGGGTGCATGTTTTTGGAGGTATGGTGTGGCATGCGTGCCACCGTCCCGTTTTTCAGTCCGTTGAGGTGGGCTTTTTTAGATTGTGTTTTTGAGAGTGACCCGTGGGGCGCGTTGTGGGATGCCTGTTTTTGGAGGTATGGCGTGACGGGCGTGCCGCCGTCCCGTTTTTCAGTCCGTTGAGGTGCGCTTTTTTGGATTGTGTTTTTGAGAGTGACCTGTGGGGCGCGTTGTGGGATGCCTGTTTTTGGAGGTATGGCGTGACGGGCGTGCCGCCGTCCCGTTTTTCAGTCCGTTGAGGTGCGCTTTTTCAGATTGTGTTTTTGAGAGTGACCCGTGGGGCGCGTTGTGGGATGCCTGTTTTTGGAGGTATGGCGTGACGGGCGTGCCGCCGTCCCGTTTTTCAGTCCGTTGAGGTGCGCTTTTTTGGATTGTGTTTTTGAGAGTGACCTGTGGGGCGCGTTGTGGGATGCCTGTTTTTGGAGGTATGGCGTGACGGGCGTGCCGCCGTCCCGTTTTTCAGTCCGTTGAGGTGCGCTTTTTCAGATTGTGTTTTTGAGAGTGACCTGTGGGACGCGTTGTGGGATGCATGTTTTTGGAGGTATGGCGTGACGGGCGTGCCGCCGTCCCGTTTTTCAGTCCGTTGAGGTGCGCTTTTTCAGATTGTGTTTTTGAGAGTGACCTGTGGGACGCGTTGTGGGATGCATGTTTTTGGAGGTATGGCGTGACGGGCGTGCCGCCGTCCCCTGTTTTGCAGTCCTTTGGGGGTGCGCCTTTTTGGATTGTGTTTTGTGGGAGTGACCTGTGGGACGTGCTCCCGTGTTGGCTTTGTGTGTCGCCCCGTTGCCGCAAGCAACCCTTTTCGGCTTCGATTTGAGTTTGGACTTGCGGGGTGCGACGGGAGGCTTGGCACGGTGCGCCGTCCGTGCGATTATGTTGTCGGCGGTGCCCCGCCAGCTTACCGTTCGCGCTGCCGCACTTGCGTCGTTGGTGGGTTGCCCTGAGCGGCGTCGACGTTTGGTCTGCGTTGGCGTTGTTTGTCTGTGATGATTTTGGTGCGTGGTGGTGACGTGGGCGTTTGACTTTGTAGGGGAATCGCGGACATGGGTTGTTGTGGCGGGGAATTCGCGGAGTGTTGGAATGAAAGACAATGGTTCTGGGTCGGCAATTGTAAATGCGAATGCGCCTGACTGTGCCCTGTAGGTCTTACGAGGTCTGACGAGGTCTTACATCGCGGACATGTATTTTTTAACGATGGCGGACGGAGCGTTTTCTTGTGTAGGAATGAAAGACAATGTTTTCCTTGCCACCTGTAAGTGAAATGAAGCCTGCCGGAATGGCGGACGTGTACGTATGTGCCGGGCCACGGACGCACTTGCGGCATTGGGTGTTGTGTTTGAATTAAAGACAGTGGTTTCCCTAGCCACCTGTAAGTAAAATTAAACCTGCCGGAATGGCGGACGTGTATTTTTGTCACGGCGGACGGAGCGTTTTCTTGTGTAGGAAGTAAAGACAATGTTTTCCTAGCCACCTGTAAGTGAAATGAAGCCTGTCGGAATGGCGGACGTGTATTTTTGTCACGGCGGACGGAGCGTTTTCTTGTGTAGGAAGTAAAGACAATGTTTTCCTAGCCACCTGTAAGTGAAATGAAGCCTGCCGGAATGGCGGACGTGTAGTTTCGTGACGGCGGACTGAGTGTTTTCTGGCGTTGGAATGAAAGACGATGGTTTTCCTAGCCAGACATAAGTCAACTTGAACCTGCCCGTATCTCTTGGTCAAGGGACCGTGTCGCACTTGTTACTTTGTAGGGGAATCGCGGACATGGGTTGTTGTGACGGGGAATTCGCTTAGTGTTGGAATGAAAGACAACGGTGTGGGGGTAGGCAGTTGTAAATACGAATAAGCCTGACTGTGCCCTGTAGGTCTTACGAGGTCTTACGAGGTCTTACAAGGTCTTACATCGCGGACATGTATTTTTTAATGATGGCGGACGGAGCGTTTTCTTGTGTAGGAATTAAAGACAATGTTTTCATAGCCACCTGTAAGTCAAATGAAGCCTGCCGGAATGGCGCACGTGTACGTTTTGAATTAAAGACAGTGGTTTCCCTAGCCACTTGTAAGTAGAATTAAACCTGCCGGAATGGCGGACGTGCATTTTGGTGACGGCGGACGGAGCGTTTTCTTGTGTAGGAATTAAAGACAATGCTTTCCTAGCCACTTGTAAGTCAATTTAAACCTGCCGGAATATATTGTATTATTCACAACGAAAGACAAAGCAGATGCGATACGCCGCCCCAAGACAGGTGGTGGACCGAAGCCATCCGTGCACAATATGCCCTCTACTAAAAGTTATGAAAAGAAAGGTATTTTCCAAAGCTACTAGTTCAATCTTCAAAATCTTAACATTTGTTTGTATCTCTCTGTAAGTTCAAAGTCTGAACAGATCAAGATGCTCTGCAAGATTAATGTTTGAGGATGAAATGTCAAAATGTCTATCAGATAAATAGGCACAGTCACATCTACAGTATTTTAAACAATGAACCTGATAATCATCAGAATAAATTTTAGTCCCAAACTGGTGATATTTGTTCCAGATTGCGACTTGCCTGTCAATGTGATCATTGACAATCAGGGTATCCTCCACGTACCCTCCACATCAACTACAAAAGAGAGTAAACCAAGCAAACGAAAGCTTCAAGATGAAGAAGTGTCCGTTCTACGAGCGGAAAGGGACAAGTACATTGCTGAATGTGAAAAGTTGAAACAAGAAGCAAATTATTTCAAAATTAAGGCTGAGGTGGAAGAGCTAAAAAAACAAAGATTACAATTGGAAATTATGAAGCTGAAATGTGAAAATGATTATTGACTTATGATGTACATAAAATCAAAATATCTTATTTGTACATAAGATGATTAAGACACTGACAGTTTGTTTGTTCTTTACATTATACGGTGGAAGCTGTCACAACCGGCATCTGTCGGATCTAGTAAGTTCTTGATACTGGCATAGAAGCTCAACCCCACCCATTTTTACATTTATCGTCAGCTCTACAATATGGCACATTGCCTAATTCAGAATATTTCTTCAGTCCCAACGAGTGCCTGCTTTGAGAGCTTCCACTGCATAAGAAGTCATAACTTGAAAATAATTTGTAAACTTTTCAGGTGAAGTATGCCTGGCAAAGATAATTTCTAACATTTGTTCCAGTCAATTCATCAGCAACTTGGACAGTGAATTTATCATCATTACAATCATCGTAATGAACATTGAATACATCTTGTCTTGCAATGCCAATATTATGTAATATTACACTAGTTACAATCACATCACAAGCACGCTTGGGTGACATGCGCAAACCACTATGCAGACAAGAAAATCTTCGCTTAAGAATTCCGAATGTTTGTTCAATAAGAACTCTGGTTTTCGTTTGACTTCTGTTGAATCTCTCTTGAGCCCTGTTTGCTGGAGATAGATACGGTGTCATCAGGTATGACTTGCACGGGTAGCCAGAGTCCCCTAGAAGTAAACCCTTGTAGGTACCTGAAATATTATGCCAAATTACAAATCTCAAGTATTCTTTGCTTGTTACTGGTATATGATATCAGTTGGATGAATTTAAAGGCAGGAGGATTATTGTACAATGAACTGGATCAGAGGTTTGGATATGATGCTTTACTATAGCTGGTTTATCACATCATCTATGTATCATATATAATCAAATATGACTCATCGGTATTACTATTAGTAATTTTGTGTACCTACTCTAAGTGTTGTGTGAGTAGGTGGATTATTATGTACTTGTACCTTATCAAGTTTGGTTTGTATGACTGCAGTTTGTAACATATGCTTACATGTATGCATATATTAAGTATGTATTGTGTTCACGAAATGTTAAACGTAATTTTACGTTTACGTACAATTGGATAGTTGTTGTTTCACAACAGTCATTTTGTATGTATTATTTTCAAGGGTTTATTCACAAGATCCACTGTGAGGGATCATGAAATCCCAGGCGATAAATCTATAAACCCTTCAAAACTATTTGTCATTACTAAATCTCAACAAGATATCATTGTTACACTAGTAATTTCACACTGACAAAAAATTGGATTTATTAATTTATTCTCATTGCTCTTAATACTGGAGGTCTTATGATACGTTAGTTATTGGTCTTACATACCATTTTCGAATGCAAGACTGATTTTACTGTCCCGGAAAATTCGACTGTCATGTACGCTCCCAGGCCACTTGGCCACACAGTTTGTAACTCTGAACTGTGCATCACAGATCATCTGCCTCAAGGAAAAAAGATTATTTGCAGAGGAAATTTAACATTTGTGTTGATTGTGAACTCAATATTATGTGGTCACATTTTACTATATCTTCATAGATTAATTTTAATAAACAAATTCAATTTTAATTAACAAAGTTATTTTTCATTTACTATGATGCAAACAATTACAATGCAATAATCATAACTTTCTTTGAAACTAATTCATTGCTTTTTATTTTTTGACATGAAGTTCCATGAATATGAACAATCTGAAGTATGGAAAATATCCTTAATTGTCAGAATTTCAATACATTAACTCACCTGAACATTGAGTGAATGGAACCCCTTCCTGTTCACATAGTCACCTTCATCTTTACTGGGGGCTGTGATCCTTATGAATGTCCCATCGACACATCCCAATACATTTGGAAATCCTAAAAATGTATAGAGAATTATAAAAATTTAACACTGAATCGAAAACGATACCATAGGCAATATCTTTGTAATATTGGGACATTCAGGGTTGATTTTGGTTATTCCGCTTCGCAGTTCAACTTTTACATTTCGACACCGCATTTAGATTGATCTCCCTTTACATCACATTAGGTAACGATTCCGTACCGTGGTTTTGTTATGATATCTACTCGCTGAGAATAATAAAGATTCTTACCTGCAATCTTGTAAAACATGGACTTGCATGTGTCTGTGTCCGCGGGCATCTTAATGAATCGATGTGCCAGGGGAACAAAAGCTCCGCAAAAGTCCCTGATTGACCGATAAACAGACGATGCGGAAATGCTACGGTAAGTATCGGCAATCAGGGAACAAAACCCACCGGTCGCCAGAAACCGGAGGGAGACGAGCACTTGCGTCAGAGGAGGCAGGGGACAGCTCCTAGCTGTCTCTCTCCTCAGCTGGCCAACTATCAACGACACTATGAAGAGAATAGTGTCAGGCCTGAAACGATAACGCGCAAACACCGATTCCTCCGACATGGTTTCCAGAGGGTTGCTGCGGTCCATCAACCCTCTCTCCACCCTAGCTTTGTTTCTCCGACGGCATTGTCTCCTTCTCCTGTACGCCATTTTGATCTCAAATAATGACTTAAGTTACCTACCTAGCAGACTCAAATAATTTGAGTTTTTAACTCAAGTTGAGTCGAAAAAAAACCTCAGTTTTGTTTGAGAAATGCATTTTGCTGAGTTTTCTCAAATTTGAGTAAAAACTCAGACTTAAGTCTGAAAACAGACTTAAGTTTGTTTCGAGAAATCGGGGCCAGCTCTAACTTGTTTCAACAAGAGTCATGAGAAGATGACATATCTCCCTGGCCCCCACACAATGAAGGACAAATAATCTGACAGTTACTTAATGTATTTTTAGACTTAATTGGCAACAGTTCAATTTGTGATGCAATTAGCACCCTGACTATAAACAACAATTCAGATGCAAATAATACCTCGGAAACTTACCAACAGAGTTTTGTTGTTAATCTCTGTGATTATCAATTAACTGAGCAAGAATTAAGTCTCTTATCTAAAGGCTTAACATTTAGCCCTACTCCCATGTGCTCCAACAAAAGCTAGTCATTCACCGACCTAAAAGCACTTTTTAGAAAGTTGAAACTGACCCACTACTTCAGTGACAGAGTTTCAGATCGTCGTCGGTCAGCGGTCATAGACCGAATATATCTGTGTGTGACTTATGAATTAGTATGCTGATCGGACTTGTGACTGGTGGTTTCCCAGGGAAAGTGGTCGTTACAATATCCTTTGAAACAAATTTTAAAATATTTATCATGGAAATTAAATTAATGTGAAAATGAAATGTTTGAAACCGGAAAGCACAACTAGCAGCTGTTCATTCACAACAACTCGATCCTTTCCGCGAGTCATGGAAAATACGTCCGCCCATTCGTAACTACTCGCCTCTTTCCGTGACCTTCAAGAAGAAGGCTTGCCGGAATGACAAGAGTACATTCGTAACTACTCGGGTCATTCCAGAAAGCCGGTTACGGAAAGAGGCGAGTAGTTACGAATGGACAGGAGTAGTTATGAATGTACGTCAGCCGCAAATTAAGTTAGATGTCTTTTGATTGGTCGGGAATAATGCAGCTATCCAATCGTTTTCCGTGTTATAATTATGATCACTTTGCTAATGGTGGCGATATATGTAAACACGTGCATAAGCAAACCATGCCACCAAAGAAAAAAATTAAGCAGGTCACGTTTACTGGTTTTGTGACAGGGAAGAGCCCATTTGATATACAGCCAGACACGGAGAGTACTTTCGTTCTTGAAAAACAAAAGCAAACACACACTTGAGTGTTTCAAGGTAGATGGTTACAATTACACTCGTGGTTGAGATACGATGATGAGAGTAGAAAAATGACTTGTCATTTGTGTGTAGAGACAGAGATGTTGTGAGACAGAGAGTGCGTTCACTCAGGGTTGTTGCAATTATAGATTGTCTAACATTGACGACCACGTGAAGACAAATGATCACAAAACTGACGTCATAGCTCCCACATTGAAACGAGATGTTGAGAAACTCCAAGACCTTCAGCATAGCCTTAGCGATCAAGAAAAGGGAGCACTGATAGGACTGAAAGTTGCCTACTGGATTTGCAAAGACGGCATTGCCCTCATTAAATTTCAGTCATTAATGGATCTTTTGAAGGACTTACACGTTCCAAATATTGAATTTTTAACAGTTTCTGATTCTGTCAAGTATGACTCATCATATGCAGGAAGTGAATTTAAAGACTCAATGTCGTCATCTATTGACCAAGAGGTCACAAAAAAAGTAAATACTTCACCTTTTGCATCAGTATTAGCTGATGAAAGTACTGACATTTCTGTTACCATGAATATGCAGGTGTCCTGTACTTCTGGAATATTGCTGACTAGAGTGAAACAACAAACTAACCTCAAGTATTCAATGTTGATGTTTTATTTATTTTAATTCAGCTCTTACGTAAGAAAGTGTATGTTACCCCAATCTCCTTGCATCTTTTACTTCATTTTCTTTGAACCCATGCTTGCCATAAAAGGCGACTCAGCTTGTCGTAAGAGGCGAGTAACGGGATCGGGTGGTCAGACTCGCTGACTTGGTCGACACGTCATCGGTTCCCAATTGCGCAGATCGATGCTCATGTTGTTGATCACTGGATTGTCTGGTCCAGACTCGATTATTTACACACCGTCGCCATATAGCTGGAATATTGCTGAGTGTGGCGTAAAACTATACTCACTCAGTCATTTTCTTTTTGTTTTTACATATTTTTTTGTAAGTAATGATCATGTTCCATATTGATAGGTGATCTGTCAGTTCTTAGGTTTGATCAGTGCCAAATTGTACATGATTTGTATTTCTGCCTGAAATGAAAACTCTGAACACAGACAATTGTTGAATAGTTTTTTAATCAATTTCTGGCGGACTTGCTGTTTGTTGCCACTGACCGGAACTTTTCACCACCAGCTGGTCAGTGACTTACCCTATCAGTTTATTCTCAAAAACACTGAGTGATGAAGGAGAGACCGCCACCATCTCACCCCTAGACAAAAAGTTTGGACCACAAAGCAATTGGAACCCGCCATACAGCAATGATCAGTCTGGAATCATTCTTCAAAGCAGCCACCAATGATTTCTTCAAACTGAAGGACACAAAACTCAAACATCACAACCTCACCATTGATGAAATGACTGCACTCTCTGCTCTCAAAAAATAATAATAAAATCATTATTTAAAAAAGCAGACAAGGGTTCAGCAGTAGTAATTCAAAACACTTTGGACTACATAAATGAATCATTACAACAACTTTCGGATGATAAATTTTACTGCAAACTAAATGACGATCCAACAGAAACATTCTCGGCCAAAATCACTAGAGATTTAACAAATCCCAGGCCGCTCAATCATAAACGGCAATAACACTCCCATTGAAAAAAATCAGTATCTTTGTAGATGAGCACATAAAAGAGTTTGTCACGCAATATCCTAGCTATGTTCGGGACACTACCCACTTTATAAAAAGATTGGAATCACTGTCTATTCCAGCTGGCCAGGATGTCCTCCTAGTCACACTAGACGTCACATCACTTTATACCAACATCCCTAACCATGACGGCTTGTTAGCTGTTGCTAAAGGAGTCCGTAGACACAAACCTAACTGGCAAATTATTGCCGCTGGCATAGTGGGTCTTCTCAGAACTGTACTTCATAAAAACAATTTTGTTTTTAACAGCCAACACTGCCTACAGATAGAAGGCACGGCTATGGGTACCAAATGTGCACCGTCATATGCCAATATATTCATGGGGGAATTAGAATCCATACTCCTCTCACAACATATTGACAAACCCCACATCTACATTCGTTCCATTGACGACATTTCCCTGGTATGGACACTAGGCCTATCTCGCCTACATGCTTTCATTAAATTCTTTAATGAAGCTCACCCCACCATAAAATTCATGGCTGAATTTTATCCTCATAAAGTAGTTTTTCTGGACATGTGGGTCAGTCTAGACAAAGAGAACAACAAGTTGTGTTCCTCTCTAAATTGCAAGCCCATCGACACACACTCTTATCTGTTGTATACGTCATGTCACCCCAGACACGTCAAGACTAAGGGCCCATATAGTCAGTTCCTTAGACTCTAACACATCTGCTCCTCCACTGAGGAGTATGAAACCTCTTAAATTTTTACCTAAAATGAGGATATCCTAAGAGACTCATACAACGGAACAAAAACAAGGCCGACGGCAAGGACAGGAACACCCTCCTGACACTCTTCAAAAAAATATCCAAGACCAAACAAAAAGCCACGGTCTTTGCAAGCGACTTTAACCCTATGAACATGGAGCTCAATGCCATAATCAAAAAGCAATGACATTTGCTATCGGGATCTGTAATATGCCAAAAAGTGCTTAAAACATCCCACATTCAAGCCTACAGGAGAAACAAACCCTGAAGGATCACCTCGTACAAGCCTCACTAGAATACCCAAAAATAGTGCCACACATCAGTGGCTGGGTGGTCACATTTGTTGATGATCCGTGTGATAAACACAACTGCAAAATCTGCATCGTATTAAATTGATCAGACACTTTCCTCTGTACAGTCTCTGGCGTCAAATACCGCAAACGACAATACAGATGCACCAACAAAAATGTGGTTTATCTGCTTACCTGCCTAAAGTGCAAAAAACAATATGTAGGGGAAACTAAAAGATGCTTCAAAACGAGGCCGAATGAACACTTTGCCAACATCACTCACAACAGAGACAAACCTGTTGCACTTCATAAGCATGGCAAATCAGATCTCACCTATGAGATCATCGCACAACTCAGAGAAGACCCTCAGCTTGTGAACTTGCCAAAAGAGGCGATCCCTCGAACATAGGTGGATATTCAGACTCCACATGTTCCCCCTGCAAGGCCTCAATGACGAAAAGATGGCTAAGATGTCCTCTTAGTCTTCTCTACTAACTCAGGACTGAGCAAGTACATTCCCTTGTTATATGAACTGTGTGATGTGGCTATATTATATATTGGTCTTGATACTGGCGCCGACCATGCCTCACTGTTCAGAAGTTGTGATTTGTTTGAATGACTTATGATTATCCCGTAGTCATCCATTGTATATATTACTTATTACAGAAAATGTTACATTGTTTAAATGTGTTGTCATGAAACGTATACAGAGTAGCACTGTAACGTGAAAACATTACACATTACATGTAATTTACTCAATTGTTTCATGAGGACAAATAGTGCACAAAATGCTGTTGTTTTGCGCGATCCACTAATTAGTGACCCTTCTGTTGTACTGTTTATTTCAAATGTCACTCCTTGTAAGCAGTTATCTCCCATGCTAAATGCTATTCTGCAGATTCCGTGAACTGTACTTATTCACTCCGATTTCAGATCCATTGTTTCATTTATTCCAAATTGTTAGTTCCAAAACCACGTGTTAGTAGGAGTGATTAGGTTAGGCTTGAATATGTTGGTAGAAAAGCATGCAATCTATCCTTATTAAGGCCATGACATGTTTGTATGAAACTATCAGTTTACTCATTGTACTGTAGTTGCATCGTACTAGGCGAGGAAGCCCTGTCCCCTGTCCGGGAGTGTAGCAATGTAACCAAGGCAATTGGGGTGAGCTCATATACCTCAACTGTTTTACGGTAAATTCTATGAAAACTTATGTGTGTATTTTCTGTATATTTTTGTTATTAATTAAGTAATAATTATTATTGGCTAACAACATTTAGTGTTTTGAATAATGATTATGATGGGTTACATTTCGTTTTAATTTCTTCAACACTTTTAGGATTCTGCTTTTCCGGAATTTATCTGCTCCTAGTCTTCTATGTCTTTACTTTCGGGAGACTTATTCGAGGACATTCTACAGTGTTGACGATTGCCGTATGTGCCCGAACTTTCGGGAAATGACTTAATATATATATATATATATATATAAAGGCTGGTTGCCATGTTGAGGGCGACACTCATTCATATTAACTGGAGGATATACATCACTGCCAACGCTTGATCATCAAAACCTGTCAACGCCTGAATCTACATTATCTGCTGTCAGACCGATCGCTGTGTTTACATTCTGCATAGTTGATTACCTCTCGTACTGAGACTTTGGTGAGTTTGATATATTATATCTTGTGACCCATTGCCTTAGATTTTGTCTCATTTGTATTGAATTTGTAATCAGCATTATGACTATTGACTTGTGACTTTGAATACCTTGCTCTCATTGCATAATAATACAGAATTTGAACGTTTACGACTTGTCTTTGTTCTGTTTTGCTGGTTCACATGGGGATTTCTTACATCGTTTGTCACGGTAAATTCGTAACCGTAACAACCGGAACACTGTATAACAATTCTCTTTGTTTTTCATTTCAGTTCTTATTTGTTATTAGTAGATTAATTTGTGTAAAACTATTATATAACAGGTGACATATTCACTGGGTCTGTTATGTTTAGTTGAAGTTATTGCAAGTGCTACTGGAACATTTGACTTTGTATGAAAAAGATACTTTCTTCCATGCGAATGTTTATGTTGAACTTGTATGCACTGTGCTAATCTGGAATAAGTTACTATGTATACTACGCTATGTACACTATGTATGATAACTGATACTTCCAGACATACGTGATTTTTATATCAGTGTGTAATATGGGATCAGGATGTACAAGTTACTTCTGTGACAGGCCATCCATGATGTTACGATGTATATTGATGCTTGTTTCTGTTTAGGTTTTTCTATCGCCAGTATTAATAAAATACATGGAAACAAAGAATAGCTTTGTTCTGCTTTTTACACATATATGTATTCAATAAGTGCCTGATGTATGTAACGTGTATCTCAAGGAAATAAAAATAATTACTCTGTACTATTTATTATGTGTATAGGCACATCACTCTGTACTGATATGTCTATAGGCAAGTCATTCAACTGTGAGTATCAATGGGCAATTATGACATGATTATGTATGATAAGAGAAATATATTCAATCATAACCTGTTGTAATATGTTATACAGGATCAAAGAAAGTAAGCATGTGCACACACGCACGCAAAATTGCACTCTAAAACATAAACAACACCAGACCAAATCCAATAGTCAGTCTGTATGCGTATTCTTAAATTTACTAGCACACATCAAGGGCAAAATTGTATCATATCTACCAAAATACTTCTTTATAGAGCAAAGTATTTCAAGCAAATCGTCCCTACATACTCAACAGCCAAATATTTGGACTGTTTGAACTTTGTTGTATATAGACAGGGGCTGTTTTTTAAGGACACCCCCACTTTGATCTTTCACAAACACTGTGTCCACTTATTCAAGCTGGCACTGTTTACAGTATATTGGGAGCTGACACTTGTGTGACCATTCACAATTTAGCTTAAACAGTTGGCATGATGTATGAATGGTGAAAACATTAGAATCAGTTATGTCGCTATGATTACATCATCTGGAAGGAGGTAGTTTCTATGAAAAAAGTTCTTTCATTTCACATGAAGGAGGCAGCCACCTTAACAAGCGATTGTAGTTTCAAATGGCTTTTTTATGCACTTTAACACATAAGCTTGATTTTAGTGGTCTTCTACCGACCTCAAACACGCAAACTGTTTCTGTCATATTTTGTTTCCTGAAGTGTGATGCACGTATTGCAGATTTTGCGTTTTGAGGGTACCAAGATAAAAAGTCAAAACAAAATGAAGACAGCAAGGCTGGAGCACAGCAAACCAATTTGCTGGGGGTTGACAGAACAGATTATATCTATATAAAGGCCACATTGGGTAGCTAGATTGGAGCTTCTGTTCCTCTCCATTCCCAGTATAGCCTTAATCAAAACTGGTCGGACAGTCAAATACTATGTAAACCTCACACATGTATGTTGTAGCCACACAGATGAATCCTAGATTCTGTTTACAACCAATGAATATAGTTATATCTATCTAAATACCACTTTATAGGGTCTCAAAGCATGGTGTCTGAAAGAGGCACTTCGATCAAAGTGATGTTCATCATCTGTCCCTGCCCAGGCTAACATGAGTCATCAGAAGATGACATATCCCCCTGGTCCATACATGTTTGAAAGGACAAATCATCTGACAGTTACTTATTGTTTTTTTAGACTAAGTTTGAATTGTTTTCCATGGAATTCATGACAAATATAAATGCCATATATCTGTAATCAGCAAAAGGCACCATTTCAAGATCTGTCTCATATATCTGGCAAGATCTGTTGAAAGAAATGAAATGGTTTTCGAGTTGTGCTCTGGAAACAAAGCCCATCCCTCCATTTTGAGACTAAGTCCGGAACTTTTCCATGGAAACCGACAAAAAAATAAATCACAAAACCTGTAAATACCAAAAGGCACCACTTTGGGGTCTGCCACACATATGTACCAAGTTTTACTGACATATATTAAGAAGTTTTTGAGTTCTGCTCCGGAAACAAAACACCTCTCACTTTTGAGACTATGTCCAAAATGTTTCCATGGAAACCGAGAAAATAATAAACCATAAAATTCTGTAAATAGCAAAAGGCACCACTTCAGGTTCTGATTGATATATCTACCTTGTTTTGCCGAAAAATATAGAACGGTTTTTGAGTTAAGCTCTGGAAACGAAGGCAATCCCCTCTAATTTGTTTTCTAAAACGTAAACAACACCGGACCAAATCCAATAGTCAGTCTGTATGCATATGCTTAAATTTACTAGCATACATCAAGGGCAAAATTGTATTATATCTACCAAAATACTTCTTTACAGAGCATAGTATTTCAAGCAAACATGTTGCTCAAAGTGAAACCCCTTTTTCTACATGAGGGGATGTCAAAAAGTAATGAGGCTAAATATAATCTCAATGTCCAGTGTTTGTAAAGTGTCCACTTTATTGTGAAAGGGGTCATTAGCAAACCATCCAAAACATTTCCATGGAAACCGAGAAAATAATAAATCACAAAAACCTGTAAATAACAAAAAGCACCACTTCAGGTTCTGATTGATATATCTACCAATTTTTGCAGAAAAATATTGAACGTTCTTTTTAAGTTCTGCTGCAGTAATAAAGCCCACCCCACCATTAGACTAACACCAAAATATTCCATGGAAAAACAAAAAAAATAAAAATGTCAAAACATGTAAATAGCAAAAGCCACAACTAAAGGTTGAAATTATTATATCTATCAAGTTTTGGTCTAAAAATATTGAACGGCTTCAGAGTTATGCTCCGGCCACAAAATGATTACGGGTGGACAGACAGACGAGGCGTCAACTATATCACCTCGCATTACATGCCACGGGGATAAAAAGAAAAATGACAAAAATCTGTCAATAGCAAAGGCACAATCATAGGTTCATATTACTGTATCAATCGATTTTGGTCTAAAAATATTGAACAATTTTTGAGTTATGCTCTGGAAACAAAATGATTAGACGGATGGACAGATGGATGGACAGACAAGGCATTGACTATATCCCCCCACATGCCAGGGGGATAAAAATGCCAAAAATCTGTAAACAGCTAAAGACACAACCATACAACCATAGGTTCAGATTACTGTATCTATCAGTATCTGCACCACAGTGTCATCACTGCACAGCTGAACATAGATAAGTCTTTGTACAGGGTTACAGGGTCTACGTTCAGTATCTGCACCACAGTGTCATCACTGCACAGCTGAACACAGATAAGTCTTTGTACAGGGTTACAGGGTCTACGTTCAGTATCTGCACCACAGTGTCATCACTGCACAGCTGAACATAGATCAGTCTTTGTACAAGGTTACAGAGTCTACATTCAGTATCTGCACCATTGTGTCATCACTGCACAGTTGAACATAGATAACTCTGTGTACAGGGTTACAGGGTCTACGTTCAGTATCTGCACCACAGTGTCATCACTGCGCAGCTGAACACAGATAAGTCTTTCTACAGGGTTACAGGGTTTAAGTTCAGTATCTGCACCACAGTACATCACTGCACAGCAAGATCAAAGTTCCAACATTCCAAAAGTTTTTCACCCTCTGCCTTCCAGCAGCTAACTTGACTCAGTGGGGCCATCAACTGTAGGCGATGACACGAGACAGGAAAGATTATCTTAGTCATAAAGGGGATGGCAACATCATACATTGGTGCCTGCACTCATTGAACTATGTCTTCCACTCGATAGTCCTAAGACTGTCCTATATATGGATCCTAAACCAAGACTGCAGTCTCTTGGTAACCACCCCCTCTCAGCCAAACATCACTCACCACTGGAATTTGGAATCATTTAAAACATATGACATATCTGGGATTACACATTCTTAGCAAAGTAAAAAGCCTAGTACTTTTGTTTCGTTTTTGGGGGTTTAGTCCCAACTGGGATTCGAACCCGCACCCTCAAAGTTAGGTACCTAAATGCCAGCACACAAATTCCGCCACCTAGCCCACTCAGCCACCATGACTTCCACAAAGTCGGACAACTGGTAGTCTAGATTTTCTAAATGGCATTGTGTAATCACAGATTTCGGCTGTAAGGAGCCGGTTTACAGTTATCTGAAGCTTACACAAAGTACACAGTCTAGACTACCAGTTGTCTGACTTCCATTTTTGGTGGAAGTCGCGGTGGCTAAGTGGACTAGACGGCTGCCTTTGTACATCTGGTGATTATGTGCCTGACTCCTTGGGTGAGGGTTCGAATCTTGAATGGGTCTCAACCCCAAATATGACACATGTTACACTTGACCACTTTCCAAATGTCATTGTGTAGTCATGGCTTTCGGCCGTGGGAGCCGTGCCAGTTAACAGTGAGCAAGTGAGTTTAGTTTTACACTGCACTCAGCAACATTCCAGCTATATGGCGGCGGTCTGGACCAGACAGTCCAGTGATCAACAGCATGAGCATCGATCGGCACAATTGGGAACCGATGACATGTGCTAACCAAGTCAGGGAACCTTATTCCGTTAGTCGTCTCTTAAAACAAGCTGAGTTGCCTTTTATGGAAAGCATGGGCTGCTGAAGGCCTATTCTACAAGCTACCTTCACGGGTCTGCCGATTAACACTTATCAGAGGGGTAAACAAAGTATGCTGTCTAGAGTACTAGTAGTCCGACTTCCATATTTTGTGAAAGTCGCGGTAGCTGAGTGGGCTAGGTGGTTCACTTTGTGTGCTGGCAATTAGGTTCCTGACTCTGAGGGTGCGGGTTCGAATCCTAGATGGGACTCAGTCCAAATATGTCATTTTGTACATTTGACCGCTTTCTAAGTGGCATTGTAATCATTGAAAATACTGACAAGAAATGCTTATGCAGAAAAAGCCCTCCAAAAACTGGAATAACAAATACTCTGCACTACGATATGTTGTGAACTCAGCTACAGTGCATCTCTATTCTGAACAACTTGAGTCAATCAAGTCTTTGAAGGGCATTTAGAAGTGAAATACATACTTGAGTCAAGTGATCAATGCAGATATTTATAGTGCATTTTGATCACCCATGTTGCCATTTCCACTAATTCACCATCAATCAGTTACATGTGACTTCCTAACATGTCAACTGTACAGTTGCTACGAAGTCCCTGTTGACACCTCCCGAAACACTTACCCTGATGAGCCAGATGATAACTCACCTAGTGACCTAATACACCTAATGAATCAGAGCCACTAATCATCTCCCAGGAACAGTCTCAACCTGCTCTGTCTCACTGTGTCGGTGACTGTGATGTGGGTAAACAAACTAAACTTCAGTTCTGGATGTCAGTGACTCAAGTAGGCTTGTTTACAAGCATTTGCACACCAAGACATGCAACATGCCACATTGCCAGGAAATACACCCACAAAGTTCAAGGACTACTGTGTTGACTTTCATATTTAGCATATTCATTTGTGTGTTAGTGCCTTCCATTCAGTTCAGCAAAGCTTATGAAGAGTTTATAGACAATAAACAGCACATATATCTTTACTGATTTGTGGCTCACCCTTGCACTGTTCTTAGTACATTGCCCCAAATTCACTGATGCAAAAGTGGTACACACATATAACTGCTGTACACTAAAGTATATAACTGTGCATACAACATTTGTCATATTTGGGATTTCACTTTCTTAGTTAAGTACAAATTCTAGTACTTTTTTGGTTGAGTCCCAACTAGCATTCAAACCCGCACGCTCAGTGTAAGGGACCAGATCACCAGCCATGTTTTTTCGTGTAAGCCCAATATTTTCTAAATATAACATTGAGGGATTGTCAGCCTTGTTTTAACAACAATGACCAGTACGCTTGGCCTGTTTTCTATGATGGTAACTGCACACCTGGCTGCTTGTAATCAGGGTAGTTATACTGGAGGAAAACGCCATGTTCAATGTTTGTAGTAGGCATTTAAATGCAATTAAGTGAGGAAGGGGGTCATCATACTACATGTAACACTGCTCCAGTATTTTTGTGACTTAAGGAATAAATACGAATGTTGTTATGCTGCCTTTCCTATTATTTTAAACATCATTCCCTTAATATTTTGAATCAAAAGTGGAAAACAATGTCTGCAGGAACATGACGGCATGATTTCACTGAAGTCTGTGTGTCCGTCCGAAGTTGTCCAGGATGTCATAGCAGACGGACACCGCTCTCAGAGAACGTAAACTATTGCACCTGGTTGCATACAATTAACATATGAAAACACCTTTAGAACAACTCACCATGAAGTGTGAAAAGCATCCCTTTTCTCCACCCATAGTTGTTCTAAATTTCTGTTGACTCCTTCCAAAGGGAGGGTGAGGTCAAGTCCCCACCCAACCCCACCACTCCCTCGAAAAAAAGGAAAACAAAAACACTCTTTAAAAAGGAAAAATGACAGCATTCCTCAAAATTCAAATACTACGGCATACAAACAATCTCCTTATTTCCACAATGTAAACAGCCATACAATCCCATAAAAATATGAGGCAAGCTTGACCACAGTCGCCACTGGAGTGTAATACATTTCAGTCATTTGTGCAAAAATATTGCTACGTCACAGTTAAGCATAGGGGCTGGTCGTGAATTGCAACAATGTTCTGAAACAAACAGATACAGATATGTTTGATTTCACGTCTACTTATTTGGTGAGGGATTCTAAAGGCAGGCAGATAAAAAATATTTACCTTGAATGTTGACAGTTATTCTGGCCGCCATCGCTGTACATAACGCAGGTGCTGGGCAACTTCCGGTTTCGGTGCCATCCTTAGTGGCGTGTGCAGTGTCGAGTTTCAACCTAACACTTGCTATGAGGAGCAATTCTTGGTCCACTTAGCCAATATCGTGTTCCAATGCAACTGAATGTATACTTTTTTTAAACTGTTTAAAGGGGCACTGATGCGGAGCGAATAATGTTTCTCGCCAACGGTCTAATGACGAAACCCAGCTGCAAATTGGTCAGCACCCGCTCCCTCGACCGTGACGGACAAAGGGACTGGGCTCCTGTCCACATTAGCAGAATTTCTTCACCCTAAAAAGTGCGGAGGCCGGATGCTCATCACATGACGTTATTTAAAAATATCCATGGTATTCCTTGTCTGATAGTAACAAAATATCCCAGCAGTGTAGTTTTTTTCCCCGGATACTTGGATAGTATAGTGACTGATCCAATTTGATCCTATTTCTGTGTTTTTAACCTCGATATTTAATCATGTTATGTGAAAATATGATGTCTACATGTACGTAGCAAGCCATTTGTTTCAGTCCGAAAGATTTAAAAGCTTTATATTTAGATAGTTTTGATGGTTTTTTAGTTGGTTCAGCTGTGATAGTAAATATCATACGTAAATTTTAGCAACTGTGGTAGCTACCCCGGTTTATTATTCATGGTAATAAAAACACACAGTTAATTTATATGAATTCGTAAACTAAAAACGATGACTTTGCCTTTGGTAGAGAAATCTGAAAATTATCTTACGTAAAAAATCCCAAACCTATTACACCTATTTACCCAAGTACACAGCAAATGCCTGTATGTATTCCTTATGTAACGAAGTTCTGTTCGTATCCTCAAAACAGTTTCGGCCCATAAGTGTTTTCAGGCTGCATGCGACATAGAGATTACATCTTCCTTGCCGTAACTCGCGTTTGATGGTGTAAACCTACACGTGTTATTGTCATCATTCTCTGGATGGTCAGTTAATGACTTTATAACAGGTATAATTAGTAGTAACACCACTTTGGTTACTCATCAAAGGTTCCCATTTGGCACTTCTCCTGTCTAGAGTAAATACTCAGCATTATGAATTAAGGTCTGTAATGGCAAATGTATTGTATGTTATGTAATATGTGCATTTAAGTGATGCAAGAGAGTTAATCAGCTGAGTTACAAAAACAAACACCGATCAAAGGATTAACCGATAACACACTGATTGATTAATTACTTTTATCTTCTACAGCTGATTTATCAAAAGGCAGTGTGTGTAGATGTACTAATCTATACTGACTACACCCTGTCGTAAAGTGCGAGTGTAAAAACAACATCCTCCCTTCAAAGAATTAACCACCATTGCGTTGATTGATTGCTCATTATTGGTTAACTAAATTACTTAGAATGGCGGACATCATACATTTAGTTGCCAAGTGTGCTATCTTGGGTGACCAATGAGAGGTTTATCAGGTTTTCACCAATGTGTTACTTTTTCGCAAATTAGACTGTTGTAAGACACACGACACAGAGCAGGATTATTTACCAGCCGCAGATGAATGGAATATCGTTCTTTTATGTGGATATTGATGGATACACTCCTGAACAAGGTAGTAGCCTGGCATTGTTCTATAAAATTAGTCTGTTTTACATTCATTATTTGCATTTTGTTTTAATTTATTTGTTGTAGCATTCAGCAGAATCTATTTCACAGAAAACAAACACTAGATCCCGTATGTGTGTCAAATAGGATCCACATTGGCAATCTATACAATGTATAAATGTTGCTGTGATGTTAGAAATTTACTATGTAAAAGCAGACTGTGTGTTCTTTCATTAAATTTCAAAATCATATAAATATAACTATAAACTAATTAGGGTTATGAGACAAAATTTAGAGACGAAAATTGGCTTCGTTATTTTCCCGTCCTAATAGTTGTTTACCATTTCTACCACTGGCACATGATTAACCTTCAAAGTGTTTCATTTGTTTTCATAATACCTTTGTAATGAAGTAAAATTACTTGACCTTGATCTGTCTATAATTAAACTGTCAGTTGCGCATACGGACTGCGCAGCAGAGGTCACGAACCAGTCAGGAATTCTAGGATATCATCCGGGTACTCTCGGGTGAAAAACAATAACAAACGTTTACACCAGTCCACGGAAATCGCTCCGCATCAGTGCCACTTTAAATGCATGGTAACTATAGCCTAAAGACAAGAGACTGGATGAAAATTGCAGTTGCGACTGGCAAAAACAAAGCAATACTAACATCCAAATGAGACCCAATAGGCTGTCATACAGACCCTGAAATAAATATATCCAAGAAAGCCCATGCAAATGTAGAATATATGTCTACATTTCCACAACTGAAACCGAGGAAAGTCTCTGGGCTCCCTTTCAGTGTACATATACACAACAAACAAAAACTGTGAGAACACCCTAAAATGTGATAATGGGTGTCACATATACACTTAATGTCGGTGAGGTCTTTTATACTGCAAGGTAAACGCAACTGTTTGTGTGTGTAGCGGGCACTTTACACGACACGTTACTATACACAGTGAAGCAACTAATTCATTATTCGCTGAGTTTGAGCAGGGACAAACCACAACCTGATGGAGTTTCCCTGGTTTGAGCAGTGACAGTTTACAACCTGATGGAGTTTCCCTGGTTTGAGCAGTGATAATCTACAACCTGATAGAGTTCCCCTGGTTTGAGCAGTGACAATCTGCAACCTGATATAGTTTCCCTGGTTTGAGCAGTGACAATCTACAACCTGATAGAGTTTCCCTGGTTTGAGTGAAATGAGACATTGTCAAAAACACCGAAAAACAAGGGTGTTGAAACACACCAGCACCATGTTTGATTCAAACTCCCAACCACAACAAGCAAGTGCATGTGAAAGACATGTTCCCATATTTGTGTTTGAAGTATATTCATTTATCATTTGTCCTTTTTTCCCTGTGAAATATTATCATTTCAGAGACGGTCGCGTACCGATTCGTAGAATATCCTATTTCAGAGTAGTGAACAGCATCCGACGGATCGGCGCTGTGCTCTTAGCTATTAATTAGTTATCTAAATATTGGATCATACCAAATAAAAGGCGCAAGGGATGTCGGATGGTTTGACTTTCTTTATTTTGTACTTTTATATTTTGACTCTCGTTATTTTGCATCTCTTTGTTGCACTAAATAAAGTGTACCTGGAACTTCTTGACTTTGAAAGAAAAAGTACCTGAACAGTCGCGTTTGCGATATTGCCAGCTGTGAATTGCTCAATGAATCATTTGGAGTTTTGCGTCGGCTTCTGGTTGGCGCCAATGTCGCCGACGGGGTAGGTAGGAGCTAAATAAATAATCAATAGGTTTTTAATAATTTGTAAACCACTGTATTCGGCGGATGGGGTGGGGCATCTTTTGAGGTCATCACTGTTCCCTGTGTGGTGTGTTCCATGGTATGATTCCCACATGTACCCCACCCAGGTCCCTCGGCTTGACATTCACTATTGATAAATTACAAACATTCCACATTATTACCCCTCATATGTTCTGTGCTTCTCCAACAATCATGACTGATTTGTCACACGGCAATTGATTTGTCCACGGCAAACTGCATTACTCTATAGCCAAGGGATTAACGATTGATTGAAACAATGGTCACTGCATGTCTAAAGAAATTGGAAACTTTGTGATTGTAAGACTGTGAACAAAGATATTGCAATGAAGGCGGTTCATTGTAGGAATTGCACTTCTCATGCAGTACTTGTGCCCGTAGTATTCTAAATGTGTTGGTGGTTAACGTACACAGCAACAGTCCGGCTACATAACGGCTGCCTGGGAATAATGGATTCGAAACCATACAGACAGGCCATTGAATGATATTGTCTACGAGTGTCGACTACACGATAAATTTGGTCGCCTCGTATCAGAATAATTTATTTCTTCTTTCAAACAACATGGTGGCATATATGTATCAATACGATACATAAGAAGACATAAAAAAGATAGTGAATCAATAAATCAATAAATTTCTATGTAATATACATGCACACAAATAGTTCATGAATGTATTCTATATAACTTCTTTCAGTTGCATTTTAGAAGTCGGTGTGATGAGGATAAGGACTTTTATGGACATACAAGTTCTTTCTTGGAGTAATGCGACTTTTCGGTAGAGATTCTAAAACTGTTAGAGAACCCTTTAACATGTAGGCTAATCCAAGACAAGCCAAACCCTTAAAGGGGCACTAATGCGGAGCAATTTCCGTGGACTGGTGTAAACTTTTGTTATTGTTTTTCTCCCGTGAGTACCCGGATGATATCCCAGAATTCGTGACTGGTTCGTGACCTCTGCTGCGCAGTCCGTAGGCGCAACTGATAGTTTAATTATAGACAGATCAACTGAGGTGAAGTCATTTTTTACTTCATTACAAAGGTATTATGAAAACAAATGAAACACTTTGAAGGTTAATCATCTGCCAGTGGTAGAAATGGTAAAAAACTATTAGGACGGAAAATAACGAAGCCAATGTACGTCTCTATATTTTGCCTCATAACCCTAATTAGTTTATTGTCATATTTGTATGATTCTGAAAATTAACAAAAGAACACACGATCTGCTTATACTCATAGTAAATTTCTAACATAACAGCAACATTTATACATTGTATAGATTGCCAATGTGGATCCTATTTCACACACATACGGGATCTAGTGTCTGTTTTTTGTCATACAGATTCTGCTGAATGCTACAATAAATAAATCAAAACAAAATGCAAATAATGAATGTAAAACAAACTAATTTTATAGCAACAATGTCAGGCTACTACCTTGTTCAGGAGTGTATCCATCAATATCCACGTAAAAGAAATCGTATTCCATTCATCTGCAGCTGGTAAACAATCCTGCTCTGTGTCGCGTGTCTTACAACTGTCTCATTTGCGAAAAAGTAACACATCGTTTCACGTCTTTCGTTGGTGAAAACCAGATAAACCTCTCATTGGTCTCCCAGATAGCACACCTGGCAACTAATTGTATGATGTCCACTATTCTAAGTAATTTAGTTAACCAATAATGAGTAATCAATCAATCAACGCAAGGGTGGTTAATTCTTTGAAGGGAGGATGTTGTTTTTGCACTCACACTTTACGACAGGGTGTTGTCATCTACACACTCTGCCTTTTGACAAATCCGCTAGAAGATAAAAGTAATTAATCAATCAGTGTGTTATCGGTTAATCCTTTGATCGATGTTTGCTTTTGTAACTCAGCTGATAAAACCTCTTGCATCACATACATGCACATATTACATAACATACAATACATTTGCCATTACAGACCTTATGTTGAGTATTTACTCCAGACAGGAGAAATGCCAAATGGGAACCTTTGTTGAGTAACCGAAGTGGTGTTACTACTAATTATACCTGTTAAAAAATCATTAATTGACCATCCAGGGAATGATGACAAATAACACGTGTATTTACACCATCATGCGCGAGTTACAGCAAGGAAGATGTAATCTCTGTGTCGCATGCAGCCTGAAAACACTTATGGGCCGAAACTGTTTTGAGGATACATACCAACGGAATTTCGTTACATAAGGAATACACACAGGCATTTGCTGTGTACTTGGGTAAATAGGTGAAATAAGGGTTTTTTTACGTAAGAAAATTTTCAGATTTCTCTACCAAAGGCAAAGTCATCGTTTTTTGTTTACGAATTCAAATAAATCAACTGTGTGTTTTTATTATCATAAATAAGAAACCATTGTAGCTACCATAGCTACCAAAATTTACGTATGATATTTGCTATCACAGCTCTACCAACACTCAAAACTACCTAAATATAAAGCTTTGCAATCTTCCGTACTGAAACAAATGGCTTGCTACGTGTCTGTAGACATCATATTTTGATGTAACATGATTAAATATCGAGGTTAAAAACACTGAAATAGGATCAAATTGGATCAGTAACTATACCATCCAAGCATCCTAAAAGTACTACACTGCTGGGATATTTGGTTACGATCGGACAAGGAATACCATGGATATTTTTAAACAAATGGCATATGATGGGCATCCGGCCTCCTGACAGTTTAGGTGAAAAAATATGGACAGGAGCCCAGTTCCTTTGTCCGTCACGGTCGAAGGAGCGGGTGCTGACCAAATTGCGGTTTGGTTTCGTAATTAGACCGTTGGCGAGAAACATTATTCGCTCCGCATCAGTGCCCCTTTAATTAACTTAGACTCCCCCAGCGTGTCAATGCGGACTGATCACCTCGGAATCACTCAAGCATGTGTCGACGGATCGGCACAGCTGACTGTTCAAAATTCCACGGATTAGGTCGTACCCCCTATTTTCAGGAGCTAAATTCTTGAGCAGATGGAATCAGTCAATAAGGGCACTTTTTCAAATTTTGTTTTAATGACTGGGAGACAGACTACAACACCAAGTGCGTTTCACCACACGTGGTGTATTGGGATGTGTCGACAGGGCTGTTAGATCAGTTTCCACTGGCATGGTCAGAGTGCATCGTTGTGAAGATCTGTCATCAACACTATGTACCTCTATACAGAAACACATCTCCTGTACAAACATCTTTACAACCCGTGCTTCTTCGTGATGTCTACCTTGAAAAATATCAACTTAATACAAATTGTGGTGCAACATATATTGATGAATCGAGTCCAATGGATCGATATTATCCTGATTACATTATGTATGATTTAACACACGGCCAGAACAAGCGAAGAATTACAAACTCTGAGTGAAGAAATGCGGTGATGAAACATTGATCTAAGATGCTTCGGCGAAAGATCAAAGTCCCGATTGAACATGAATAATCATTAGTGGGCGGAGCTTATGTGTTACGTCACATATGGGCAACAATGGTTTCCGTTGAACTAAGGATAGAATACATGTCTCAATGACAGGCTTCTTTGCGTTATGCAATGTCTCAACCACAAGATGCATACGAGATATGTGTAAGTATTTAGTATATGTGCCGTTTATTCAATATAATGTGCTTTTGAATTTTTAGACGCAGCTTCCTACAGGTAGCATTGGCGGAGCTGAAGCGATTTCGAAAGCCATCTCGAGAACATCCACTGGCTGACATTAGACTATGCCATGTCTCAGTCTTAACTTTTCAATGCAATCCTTCAATACACAGTAAAATATATTGTCAGCCGACGTAATACTTATGCGATGCATATTGCCACGCCTAATTAGGCTATTTCTGCGCATGTCAAAAGTGGGTCAACTCTGATAGTGCACAGAAGTAAGACAGGTTACCCAGGCCGAAGCAATGCTAATCACGCTATCAGCTGGTTCACATTTTGAAAAAAAAGAAATATATATGTCCCCAGTTTTTCCTAGAATGACAACTCATTTTTCTGCATTTTTGGTCTTGTATCTGAAGTAGACAGATAAATTCTTTTAAAGTGTAAATTTAATAGTTTCTGGTATGAAGCCAATATAAATATAAAGCATAAAAAAATAACCACTAGGCAAAACCTTCACCAGCTAATATGTCTGCAGCAGGCCAGTTCTCTCTAGAATACCATTTTGTAAAGGTTGCTGTTAAAGACAGTACACCTATTGACTCTTAGAAGTCAATTATATTCCTTTCTTAACCGGAAATCACTCAAATATCAACAATTTGGTAGTATTTATGGAATTATTTTTAACCCATCTTGACAATCTCTGTGATCAGTGATCACTTGGAGCCTGTACAGCCTTCTGAAGACCAAATATTTCATTCACTCTCTCTCCAATTTCAGTCACCAATATCCGCACTCTTGGCGCTTCATGGCGAACAGTCAGTGGGCAGATGACAGGTTGTGGCAGCTGCTCAGGGGAGCTCCATCCAGCCCCAGGCACCCCAAGAGACTGGTAGGAAATGAAAAGCATCTTCATTTTGCCCTACCTTTCCAGAAAAGGACCAGTCGGAACTTAAGAACCTGTTAGAGATTAAGACCTGTTGAAGTCTTGCCCCCTACCTAGCCCCTCATGGTTGATTGTGGCTGGTGCAGACCATTCCCCTGATCACTTGGAGCCTATGCAGCCTTCTGTAGACCAAATATTTCATTCACTCTCTCTCCCATTTCAGTCACCACTTTCTGCACTCTCGGCGCTTTAGGACCCTCTCTGCACCCTGTTGGTTGCTTTGTCTTGTGCAGGGACCCCACTGCATCCCTCTTACCATGTACAATCTCCCTCTTGACTCAACATTTCATTCATTTTCTCACTCATCCCAGACCACTTTGGCCACTTCCTTGGCATGTCAGGCAGACAGTCAGAGTGTACCTTGAACCTACAGCCAGCAGCCCCAGGAGAGCTTCATCCAGCCCTAAGCAACTCTGGGACTGGTAGGAAATGAAACGCATCTTCTTTTTGCTCGGCCTATTCTTGAAATGCATTGTGTATAGCCTTCAATGCTGACTGAGTCATCTGACAGCTTTGATTTGATGATTTTGTATAAGAATTTTGTGTTCTTGAAATTTTGTATCCATGCAGTAATTAAAACTAATTTCTAATATTTAGTTGCTTCTTTTCTAGTCTGATGACTTCTGCAGAATGTGTGCAACAAGTTTTAAAGTATGCTGAGTCAAAAAAGAAATAATTTCTTTAGGGCACTATAAAAGAACAAGAGATGGTAAGATGGTTAAATTGTTATTATTTCATCGCTGAGAACTGAGTGATGTACTCGATACACTGACAGTGCCACAATCAGTTCCATTAGGCTACACCTCCTTTCCAAAACATGGGTATACAGAATGGCAAGTCACAATATGGACGTTGAGAATGGAGACTGGCTGCCCGCAAATGATTTCAAATGGTCCAATAGGACAGTCGACCTCTTAACATCTCAGCCCTGGTTTGTGTAGCCAGCAGAAATCTGTCTCGTAGGTGACATAGGATGATTTGACGGTCTTCTGCTTGTGTCGTCACACATGGACAACCCGACCTTTTGCAATCAGAAGTGGTGCCAGTTTTTTTTGTAGAAGACCTCACAAGTCATACACAGTACGATATCTGCATCCCATTGCTCTTGCGACGTCAATAACTGATCTTCCCGCTTTTCACATGCCAACGGCACATTCACGTTGCACATTTGACAGTCGTACCATTTAAAGTATCGTTAGAACTGTGGTTTAAAGGTGTTGTCTATCCCCCCGGCATGAATGCGGGGGGATATAGTTGACGCCTCGTCTGTCCGTCCGTCCGTAATCATTTTGTTTCCGGAGCATAACTCAGAAACCATTCAATATTTTTAGACAAAACTTGATAGATATAGTATCAGCCTATGGTTGTGCCTTTTGCTATTTACAGATTTTTGGCATTTATATTTCTTTTTTGTTTTTCCATGGAACATTTTGGTGTTAGTCTTATGGTGGGGTGGGCAGAACTCAAAAACCATGCAATATTTTTTCTGCAAAACTTTGTAGATATATCAGTCAGAACCTAAAGTGGTGCCTTTTGCTATGTACAGGATCTTGTGATGTATTATTTTCTCGGTTTCCATAGAAACGTTTCAGACTTGGTCTCAAAATGGAGGGATGGGATTCGTTTCCAGAGCAGAACTCAAAAACCATGCAATATTTTTCTGCAAAACTTGGTAGATATATCAGTCAGAACCTATAGTGGTGCCTTTGGCTATGTATAGGATCTTGTGATTTATTATTTTTTTCGGTTTCCATTTTGGACCTAGCGTGAAAAGTGAGAGGTGTGTTTCATTTCCAGAGCAGAAGTCAAAAACTTCTCAATATCTGTTAGCAAAACTTTCTAGATATGTGTGGCAGACCCCAAGGTGGTGCTTTTTGGTTTTTAAAGGTTTTTGTGATGTATTATTTTCTTGGTTTCCATGTATTATTTTCTTGGTCTGAAAGTGGAAGGGTGGGCTTTGTTCCCAGAGCACAAACCATTTCATATCTTTCAACAGATCTTGGCAGATATATGAGACAGGTCTTGAAATTGTGACTTTGCTGGTTACAGATCTATGGAAACAATTCAAACTTAGTCTAAAAAAACAATGAGTAACTTTCAGATTATTTGTCCTTTCAAACATGTGGGGGCTGGGGGGATATGTCGTCTTCTGATGACTTTTGTTTCAGTTCTTGAGGCCAGTGCAAACATGTGCAAATGAAGAAAACTTCGATGCAAAGGTCACATGAATGATTGCACATGCAAAACCTGATGTGGCACTAGCGTCATTTGCTCGACGAATTGATGGGTTTGAGTGGGTTTTGCTAACGGTTTTCTAGAGTTGAAAGTTTGGGATCCCATTTCAGATATACAGATGTATCATCAGAGAAACATTATTCATTATTATCCCTCCGCCATATAATGGAATAGGAGAATACAGTGTTTTGTTTAAATGGGCTGTTCTGTCTGGGCTCAATTTCTTCAGGGTGACTTGTGATAGCTTTCATAAAAGATCAGATGAAAGACACTGAACTTTACTGACATTTCTTTTGGTCCACAATCTGCACATTGTATTGACTCCACCCATCCATGATTTGACCCCAAGCTCAAGGTTGTTTAGTGTGTTTCAGATTGAAACTTCCGGTGACCATTGTTGACAGTGGATATGGCAAAATTGAGATGGTTATTCCATGCCGATATGGCTGTCAAATAGTTATTGCTACCTAACAGTTATCGCCTATACTTCAGTATCAGTGTGCACAGTTCGGGGCATTGAATTAACAATTTCTGTTTTGTTTGCAATGTTTTTTCACAACACTAAAGGACAGCTTAAGAATCTTATGGGATGTAACATAAGTGGAAAATTAAAGAAAAAGTTATGAACTGCATAAATGTTTTCACCTTAGTCGGGGCAACATCACACAATCAATATAATAACAATCTATATCATACAAAATAGTTCATGTTAACAAAAGTGAGTAATTGCTCCATTCCCTATCAGTCTACCACAAAAGTCAATCAACTAGTCACTCAATCAAATATCAGAGGTTACTGTATCATGATACAAACATACATTAATTCACAAATGAGACAAGGAATTCTGAAATGGCGATAGAGTAAATTGTGAGGAAACACCATTTGTACTGCCATGATTCTCTTCTGCCATCTTATATAAAAACATTATCAGCAGCAGTGAACTGACAGGCCATATTGGTGAATAGCTCAGTAAGTACCATAACTAATTCTGATTGCATGGAATATTTTTGTAAATACTGCTAAAATATGGTGATAACTTTTCAGCAACACGTTAACAGCCTGTTAAAAGAGGTTATTTTTCAGAGGTTATGTTGCTGTGGAAGTTAATGGGAAAACACTTCAGTTTAAAGCAGCCTATAAAGGCAAGTACACACTTTAATAATTCATACTTTTATGCTTTCCTGTTGATATTTTACCATGGATACCAGTTGGCAAATAGTGACAGATTTCATAGTACCAGGTGTGATGCTATGGCTATTTTAAATGGAATGGATTGTTTAGTGGCCCAGATTTGAACAGAGCTTTGTTTTGTGGTCTATCAGTGACAAGAGCCCACATCGAGTCATTGTTACCTGGTTTCTAAATTTATAGAACCGATAAATTTGACAACAAATTAGGATAAAGTCACCTCTGCCACTATTTGGGTGTCTGAGTTAATCTTGTCAGTGTGAAGTCACAAGATGTGAGTATTGTGAGTATGAAATGTGTTCACTGTTGTTGGCAAAACACGTCACAAACCCTTTTAATTGAAGTAAACAATGTTGCATATGATTCATTCTTTCTGTTTGACCCTTTTTGCACATGAATAGACATAGTTTTCTTGTAAAAAAGCACTTTTTTCATTAATGGCTTTCAAAAATTTTTTATTTAACATTTAACATGATATTGAAACCATTTTGTAGAAAGACTTGTTATGACTGGGGAGGTGTATCTTTGCACAATCAGCATAATCAGAAGCCTTCACATCCAAGTTAGTCTGATGCTGGCAGCATGTAATCAAGCACCCTCCTTTTGCACTGATATCCTCTACCACCTTGCTGTCACAACTGGACATGTAGGTACATACCATGTTTAGTAAGTCTTCTGGTCCAGGCTGTGTCTCATTATCAAATTTAATGACTCACTTACCCTTATTCATTAGATTTGTATTTCTGATGGGGTTTTTTCGCTTTGAGAAGAGTAACCAATAAACTCCTTAAGTTATCAGGATTAAATTTTCATCATTTTTTTAAAAACTGACTAATGTATGAAATATCGGGTTGTTGAAGCAATTTTAAATCTCAATCACATGAGGTCATGAGTATCAAAATCATATTCCTTTAATATAGTAGACTCTGTTGTGTCAGTAGAGGAAGGCAAACAACTGACCATTAATGAACAGGAAGTTGTGTAGTTACTAGTTTTTAGGTTTAAACATTATTCGATATTCGAAATATGCCTTTGCTTGGAACTATCACATGCCCCCCTTCTTTTGTGACAAATGAGTGAAATCCCATGGTATCTGTATGATTATAAAAGATTCTTCATTAATGCAGAAATACATTTTGCAAAGCATTTTTGAAATAGTGTTACCTGAGGGTTATAATAGACCTAATCTCTAACAGCTATTTCAATGCAAAAAATCTCCTCTTTATGGATGTGTTGGACAGGAGAAAGTATTGAAGTTTCATCCAGTTCCCTTTTATAGTCGACATCTCATCTGTCTGTCCGTCTGGTTGTCAGTAATGATTTTCTTCCCAGAGCATAACTCAAAAACTGTTCAATATTATTCAGTAAAAGTGGTAGATATACCAAACAGACATTGAGGTGGTGCCTTAAGCTATTTACAGATTTTTGTCATTTTTTTTTTCCTGGAAACAATTCAGACTTTGTCTCAAAAGAGAAGGATGGAGTTCGTTTCCGGAGTATAACTCAAAAACCGTTCCATAATTTTAGACCAAAATTGATAGATACAGTAATCTCAACCTATGGTTGAGCCTTTTGCTATTGACAGATTTTTGGCATTTGTTTTGTGTTTCTATGAAACGTTTTGGTCGTAGTCAAATGGTGCAGTGGGTTCGTTTCTGGAGCAGAACTCAAAAACCGTTGAGTATTTTTCTGCAAAACTTGGTAGATATAACAGTCAGAACCTAAAGTGGTGCCTTTGGCTATTTACAGGTTTGTGTGATTTATCATTTTCTTGATTCCTAGGGAAACAATTCGGACTTCGTCTCAAAATGGAGGATCTTGAAGTGGTGCCTATCTGTTTACAGATATATGGCATTTATATTTTTCTTGAATTCCATGGAAACAATTCAAACTTAGTCTAAAAAGACATTAAGTAACTGTCAGATGATTTGTCCTTTCAAATATGTGGGGGCCGGGGGGATATGTCATCTTCAGATGACTCTTGTGATTTATTATCTTCTCGGTTTCCCTGGAAACGTTTCAGACAAAAAGTTTCTCAAAAGTTATAGGTGTGTTTCGTTTCCGGAGCAGAACTCAAAAAACTTCTAAATATCTGTCAGTAAAACTTGGTAGATATGTGTGGCAGACCCCAAAGTGGTGCCTTTTGGTATTTACAGGTTTTTGTGACTTCTTTTCTTGGTTTCCATGGACTTGGTCTCAAAATAGAGGGATGGGCTTTGTTCCTTGAGCACAACTCGAAAACCATTCCATATCTTTCAACAGATCTTGGCAGATATATGATACAGATCTCGAAATGGTGACTTTGCTGATTACAGATATATGGCATTTATATTTTTCATGATTTCCATGTAAATGATTTGGAATTAGTCAAGCTGGACTTTAACCTTAATTGTAAACCAAAAGTTAATGTGTTCTGTAATCTGATTGGTTGAAAAACATGATTTAATGGTATTAGATTCCCGGAAACTGAAAGACTATTCACCGCGTATTGACACGTTAACAATTGTTTTGTTGTGTCATCAACAGAGGTGACGTCATTCAAATCATATTGTGACGTAAAGTTAGAATGACGTCACAAATGAGCAACTCCAGATGCTACCATGGGAACCAGCTGAAACGGCCAGCTGATGACACTTCACTGCTGTATCCGTATTCGATGTAAACGAGTGCAGACAGTAAAACCCTTTGGTTTACTTTTGTGTTTACAATGTCGATAAACATCATGTGTTGGCCAATTTCCGGGTGTTATTGAGTACTTGAAGCACGGGAATGCATTTGGAACCGACGGCGTCAGCCAACACATGATGTTTATCTCCTAAGTGAGAAATATGACATGACATGACATGACATGACATGACATGACATGACATGACATGACATGACATGATATATGATATGATATGATATGATATGATATGATATGATATGATATGATATATGATATATGATATGATATGATATGATATATGATATATGATATGATATGATATGATATGATATGATATGATATATGACATGACATGACATGACATGACATGACATGACATAGGATATTTATATAGCACACATATCCACGCACTAGTACATGCTCAAGGCACTGGTATTGTTTCCCTTGATCACTGAATGTCAATCTGAACAGCACATTATATTATCAATCTGAACTCCCTTGGGAGTATGCAACTCATGCTGCTACTAGGTGCACCACGTTTCATTGTGACTCTCCCATCCTTACGAGGTACCCATTCACAGCTGGGTGGACTGGGACACATAGTCTCAGTACTTAGTTCAAGTTCACCTACGTGTTGCTGTACTGGAACTTGCCAGTATTCATGTGGCCACTATCTGGTCATATGCCAACGGATTTGTGGGTTGTGCACTGTACATTAGAGGTCTGCAACACTGAAATAGTCCGCACACAAAGTTGACTTCAAGGTTTTTTTCACCCGATCACAGTTGGGCTCAATCCTGACACCTCAACCTCGCTGGGTCACTAGCCTGGTACCTTAGCCAGCTCACCTACCATACCCCCTGGAAACATTCTTTTAAATATTTGGGGGCCAGGGGAATATGTCAGCTTCTGATGACCCTTATTTCATTGTAGTTGTGACATGATGCTGATTACCACTTTTCCAAGATATTATACATCATTAATTTGGAAGAACAAGTGTACAGGTTAGATGTAAAGTATTTTTATATTCCTCTTTTTTGGAAGCAATGATATTTGAATCCAGCAATCTAGCAGGACAAATAGGCTTTTTCTGTAGGCTGGTACATTTGATCACAGACACATTTTGATCAGTGTCCAACACTGTAAGTAGTGCAGCAGCATCAACATGCACATGCTATGTAAGTTAAGGCTTGCTAAAAGTATTTTGAGTGCTGAAGTCAACAGTAATCATCATGCTCATGTATTTTTGTACTAAGGTTTGGAATGTACAAATCATGTTTAATTTGGAACACATTTTTCAGCCAGGACTATCATGGACATATGATTAATAGTCATTCTTCTTTAGTCAACACATTATATAGGTTGAGATAGAAAAATGTTATCACTAAATATACTGCCAGTGCCCTGTTGCCATTACCTGTGCATTGTAAGGAAGTCTGTCTTCTTCATGCACTAGGCTGTTGTGTTTGGGAGTTTGAATCAAATTTGGTGCTGGTGTGTTTCAACACCCTTGTTTTTTGCTGTTTTTGACAATGTTTCTTTTCACTCAAACTCAACGAATATTGAATTTTATTTAAAGTGCCCGTTAAGCACACAAAAACTTACATTTATTTAAGAGTATAAATGACTTCACCATGATTCAGTTTATATATATGACTATCAAATTTTGTGATGTTCCCACTTTCTATTTTTTTGTTGTTGTAGTATATAATGAACAATATACAATTAAGGAGGAGTCCATTATGGACAGTTTTTGAGTAGTATGTCCTTGTACCTAAAATGTATTTTTTCACATCCATAGCTAAGCCAGACATGGTACATGAACATGTCAATAAATATGGATTAGTGTCTGCGGCTTTTGCACGGAATATGTTTGTCTACTCTTGTTCATTTTCAGTAAATTCTATAACATTATTAACATTAATCACATAATGTGAGATAAAAAAAAGAATGGTAAACATGACATTATTTATTACTATACCTCTCCATATAGCTTAGATATTGTTGAGTGTGGCATTTAATAACAACAACAAAAAATAAACAAAAACATGTGAAGTACAATGGAGCCTAATGATTGATATTGACACATTTCAGGCACAACCTTCAAGAAAGAAAAGTAAGGAAGTCGCAGTGGCTGATCCATCTAGACAGCTGACTTTGTGTGCTGGTAGGGTGCAGGTACAAGTCCCAGATGGGACTCAACCAAAAAAGTACTAGAATTTGTACTTTACTTAGAAAGTGTAATCCCAAATATGACATACATTACATTTGATCGCTTCCTAAATGGCAGTGTAATGACAATCAGTTATGCCTTGATATGGGAACAATAAGTCAAACTCAACATTCCCTGTCTCAGGGAAAGGTAGTTGACAAATATCAAATAAAATATGCGTGATCTGATATGAGATATCAAATGTGATTTTTTAAGGTCATATGTAAAGTTTTAGTCACAGATGCAGAAGCATCTTCCTGATGCCTGATATAAAGGAAATTATTGTTGATATAATTATTACTGAGACAGATACACAGAAAAGATTTATTTGACTTTCAAGTTTCCACTGGTGAGGCATTATATGCTCAGCTTTCTGTGAACCCTTAGTACCAATACTGTATGCCATAGTAACAATCAGACAATTTCCTTGGCTCTGTAGTGGCATGGCTAATGACATATTTGTCATTTTTCCATTCAGTGAATAAATGTATTTGACAGTTCAAAGGTTTCTGACACGTTAGATTTTAGCCGTAATTGTCCAATAAGACATTTTTATGTTTGATGTTTAATTCCATTATATTTTTCTAATATTTTGCTCCCTTCAGGTTATCATGACATTAAAACCAAATGTTTTTATTAATGACTAACTTCATATGTTCACAGGCTGTGCACCATTCATCCCATGTTGGGTTGATCCCCTAGTCCAGATCAACAATTTGCAGACAGCTTGGAATTCAGTTGATGTCTACTCTTGCTCTCAAGTGAAGCATTATGAACTGAATGCAGCGGCACTGTTGAATTTCTAGATTTAGCATTTAGTTAGGGTAATTCATGCACCCACTTGCCATTGTCGTGCAGCTGTGCTGGATTTACAGGTAAAATTGGATCACCATGAATACATTCCTATACAAAGTGGTGACCATGTGATCAGTCTTAGTAACCTAGCTTATTATTGGGCAGGAACAGTGTGGGACATAAATTGCATGTAGTTAAAAACCTATTCCATTTGTGGTCGAGGACATGTGACGAAGAAAAAAGTTAGAAATCTGTAAAAAATAGAAGTCTTGAGCAAGTACATTGAGAAGTTAACCACAAGTCTGAAATGCAATTTGGTATCATCAGCGAAGAGAACATGTCCAAATTCCCTAAACTGTGGATTTTAAAGGCGCTATTCCATTTTTGGTGACATTCATGTGACGAATAAAAAAGTTTAAAATCTGTAAAAAATAGAAGTCTTGAGCAAGTACATTGAGAAGTTAACCTCAAGTCTGAAATGCAATTTGGTATCATCAGCGAAGAGAACATGTCCAAATTCCCTAAACTGTAGATTTTAAAGGCACTATTCCATTTTTGGTGACAGTCATGTGATGAATGAAATAGTTAAAAATCTCTAAAAATTAGAACTATTGATGGTATCATCAGCCCAGAGAACATCTCCAAATACCATAAACTGTAAATTTTAAAGGCGTTAATTCAATATATTTTAAGGTCATGTGACAAATAAAATTGTTAATAATCTCTCAAAATTTGAACTATTGACTAGGTAGAGTCACAACTTGTTAACAAGTATGAAATGCTGTTTACTGTAATGAGCTTAGAGAACATCTTCAAAATTCCATAAACTGTAGGTGCTAGGGGCAATATTCCATTTCTGGTCAAAGGTGTATGACAAATAGAAATAGTTAAAAACCTCGGAAAGTAAGAACTTTTGACCCAGGACATTCAGAAATTGACCACAAGTTTGAAATGCAATTTACTATCATCTGTACAAAGGAAATATTGAAACTCCATAAACTGTAGGGTTTGCATGCTGTATTCCAAGTGTATGGGACTAATGATTCTTGTATAATGTAGAGTCAATTAAAAAGAAAGGTAAAGCATCATTAAGGAACTTTTGAATGTTACCATATTCTGGATATCCCAGAAACTACAAGTAATTCCAATGTTTAGAGATTATTTATGTCACCATGACAAGCAGTATCACTGTCACAGTTCTTAGGTACTGATTTGCTGCAGTTGTATGAACCACCAGTGGCTACCACATCAGTACCTAATGCAACCACCCCTTGTACAGACATCCTCAGTTTTCCCCTCATATTGAATATCTGTCATCAAATCAGCAGGATTAGAAAGCGCTTCTTCACATGTTTTCTAGTAACGTAACTGTAACTGTTCAAGTCAACAAGGTAGTTCAAGTCAACTGGTGTTCCATCAGGACATGTCATGCATGCCAATAACTTGCCATGATGTATTTTCTGCCTTGTCAAGAAAACTCCCCTTTTCTGTTCTTTTTTACTCATAAATGGTCATTTGTTTTGTAATGCAATATTTCCAAAAGCTTCCTGTTTCTACATGCATGTATTTTTATGATATTTTAAAATAATTAAAAGAGCTATGTTTTGTAGGATGAGCATTAGGAAGTGCTATCAGGTAACTGGCACTGTTGCCATATTTTACCATTGTCACGTACATAAGTGAGCTCTGATTGCTGTGCATATTGTTTTTATACATCATAAAAATAATACATATCTTTTTGTACTTCAGAGCAGCCGCAGATGTATATTGGGGTGTTGTGGTATAAGAATCAATTGCATTTATTCTGATGGATGTGAAAAAAAATAGCGATGTAGAAGTTAACGAGGAAGCAAATGAACAGAATTTAATGCTGACGAATATCTAGGAACAGGTGTTCACATCACTGTACATGACAGTGCAAGTGATGATGGTTACTTTGATGGACTACATTTATGATTTGAGAGAGCCTGATGGTTTATTAGTAGTGTATGCTGCATGTGGTAAACATTGGAATAGTAAAGGTATACCATATTTCATGAACTTGACTCTTATTAAAACTGACTTTTGTGGTAGTTTCTTCATAACTGCAACCATGTGTTGTCTGCATGTGTACTAGGAAAGCATGTTAAACTGCTTCCCTTTGCCAGAACTAAGAAAGTTGTGAAAAATGAAATTCATGATATATGCAGAAGTCTGATATATATGACATGTGATGCTATGCCTTACTATCTAATAAGTATGCTGTAAGTTTTAGAAAAAAGAAAATCATCCCTTCTTAAAATATTCAGCTTTGTGAGTTATATTTGCTCCAGATCTTTCAATATTTTGTTTCTGTTGGCCTTTTTGTGACAGGTAGCTTCCTATCATGAGTTCAGAACAAAATACCAGATTGTTTTATAGCTCTGGGTTTTTTTTATAGTGGTAGCTAAGCTCTTGCAAATACAAAGGGTATAATGTTCAGTGTCATAGAATTGTAACTGCCATATACTGACACATTCATTGTTGGTTAGCCAATGGCATTACTTGTTTGTTGGATTCTTTTCGACAGACATAAAGGTATGTGTGTATACCAACTTAATGACTTTAGTACTACATATCATTATGTTTAACATGGTATTCTTCAAGTCTACTACTTGGGAAGACAGGCTGCACTGTTTTGTTTTGTAGTAAAACACCTTAAACAAAATTGATTTCTTTTGTCATTTTATGGGAAAATGTGACAATGGTTATGTTTTACCTGGTCAGCTGATGCTCTACAACATTTCTGAATACACAGACAAGTAACACCATGATTTGGACAGAAAATGTCCACTGTGACATCTTCAGCGAGAACATGATTGTCAGTGTTCAGCTTCATTTATAGGATGCCACAGATATTGGCTTTACTCTTACCTCAATGCAAATATTTACAGTCGATATCCTTGATTGTGATGTGACTGGTATGATATGAGGCCTCATAAACAACTACCTCTCATTTATTCATATTTTCAGAAGCTGTCCCAAACATGTAAACTTCTGATGTCTTAAGAATCACATGTGCATGTGGTACCTTTTGTAAACTGTACTGAAGGTGTCCTTAAAAAAGTGCTTCTCATGATGTATAAGCACACCTATATTTCAAGTTTATTATTAAAGAACATGACACATAACCCAAGCATTGATCACCAAACACCAAATTCAGTTCCAACACTGGGAAAGTCTGCAAACAACCCACCACTCTGCTGAAAGAGTGTGTATGGTTTTGCTTCACTTTTAGCAATATTCCAGCAATATGATGGGGAACACTGGATTTGGGTCTCATGATGAGCAAACACTTTATAACCACCCAGCTGATAAATCCTCTCGCATCACATACATGCACATATTACATAACATACAATACATTTGCCATTACAGACCTTAATTTATAATGTTGAGTATTTACTCCAGACAGGAGAAATGCCAAATGGGAACCTTTGTTGAGTAACCGAAGTGATGGTACTACTAATTATACCTGTTATAAATTCATTAACTGACCATCCAAAGAATGAGGACAAATAACACGTGAAAGTTTACGCCATCAAACGCGAGTTACAGCAAGGAAGATGTAATCTCTGTGTCGCATGCAGCCTGAAAACATTTCTGGGCCGAAACTGTTTTGAGGATACCAACGGAACTCCGTTACTGGCATTTGCTGTGTACTTGGGTGAATAGTTGTAATAAGTTGGGTTTTTTTACGTAAGAAAATTTTCAGATTTCTCTACCAAAGGCAAAGTCATGGTTTTTTAGTTTACGAATTCAAATAAATCAACTGTGCATTTTTATTATCACAAAAAATAAACCAGGGTAGCTACCATAGCTACCAAAATTTACGTATGATATTTGCTATCACAGCTGAACTAACGCTCAAAACTACCTAAATATAAAGCTTTGCAATCTTTCGGACTGAAACAAATGGCTTGCTACGTGTCTGTAGACATCATATTTCCACGTAACATGATTAAATATCGAGGATAGAAGTAGGATCAAATTGGATCAGTCACTATACCATCCAAGCATCCGAAAAAAACTACACTGCTGGGATATTTTGTTACGACCAGACAAGGAATACCGTGGATATTTTTAAATAATGGCATATGAACGGCATCCGGCCTCTTGACTGTTTAGGTGAAGAAATTCTGCTAACATGGACAGGAGTCCCAGTCCCTTTGTCCGTCACGGTCGAGGGAGCGGGCGCTGACCAATTTGCAGTTTGATTTCGTAATATTAGACCGTTGTCGAGAAACATTATTCGCTCCGCATAAGTGCCCCTTTAACGAACATTGGGACATGTCTTTATTTTCCGTAGTATTGAAATGGTAGTTAGGGTGAAATACACTCTCATGGCACGCTTATCAACTTTACACGACTGAGCAGAAGTAAACCGAATGCTCATCCGTGTTCAACTGAGAAGTTGTGCGTAAGAAAGACGTATGACCTGGTCACATAAGCTCCGCCCACTAATGATTATTCATGTTCAATCGGGACTTAAGACTTGTTTACATAAGGTACGATGAACACACGGGCAGAACAAGCGATGAATTACAAACTCTGAGTGAAGAAATACAGTGATGAAACATTGTTAACATATGGCTTTATTGCTATGACGTCAGTGTTTGTCTGTGACATCTTGAAGGCTTTAGAGATATGTAACTACATGTATATTATTTAATTTGACTGTGACGTCATTATTACAATCATTAAGATGGCTGGTTTGTGGACGTGACTTTGCAAAGCGTTCCACAACAGTATGTTGATTGTAGCCGTCATGCTGTCGCAAATAAAGGAAGATGACGTTACACGTTGTTCATGACGCCATGGGACTTCGTTCCAACAATAGTGAGTGAGTTTAGCAGGAAGGTATAGATTCTTTTAAAGAAGGAATGTTCTGCATCGAAACGTCGCACTCCCAAAATGGAGGAGTTAGTTATCCATAAAGTTTGTCAATATTATATCGGTTACTGTTAGTACGACGAGGGACGGTGGTTAAAGCGTTGGCTCGTTACGCCAAAGACCCTGGTTGGATTCCACATAGGTACAATATGTGAAGCCCAATTCTGGTGTCCCGTTTTCAGCAATATTCCGACGGGGACACCAGAAATAAGCTTCACATACTGTACCCATGTGGGGATTCGAACCCGTGTCTTCGGTGTGACGAGCCAACGCTTTAACTACTAGGCTAATACACCATCCTTATGTAATAAGTGGTAATTATGTATCAGTGGATTCGTCGCCCAACTACTACTACTGCTGCTGCTGCTGCTGCTGCTGCTACTGCTGCTGCTACTACTACTACTACTACTACTACTACTACTACTACTACTACTACTACTACTGCGTGCCGTAAAAGGCTACTATGTCGTAAGAGACGGATTGGGTGGTCAGGCTCGCTGATTTGGTTGACACGTCAATGGCTCCCAATTGCGCAGATCGATGCTCATGTTGTTGATCACTGGATTGTCAGGTCCAGACTCGATTATGTACAGACCACCACCATACAGCTGGAACATTGCTGAGTGCGGTGCAAAACTAAACTCACTCACTCACTGCTGGTGCTGCTACTACTATGACTGGTGCTACTACACCATCATTGATGCAAGAGGCAACTCCGGTGGTCAGGCTCGCTGTCTTGGCTGACACATGTCATTGGTTCCCAGTTAGGTATATCGATACTCATGCAGTTGATCACTGGATTGTCTGGTCCACACTCGATTATTTACAGACTGCTGCCATGTGGCTTGGTCCCAGTTAGGTATATTGATACTCATGCAGTTGATCACTGGATCGTCTGGTCCAGACTCGATTATTTACAGACTGCTGCCATGTAGCTGGAAAAATTGCTGAGTGCGGCGTAAGATTAAACTCACTCACTCACTTACTCACATTGGTTTGTGATAGAATCACACACGTACTCGTGGGTATCATCAAAACTGTGTTTTTCACTCACTCGCTACCCTTGCTGTCACTGCCACAACTACAGCTACTATTTCCTCATACGGCAGCTGCTACTGAAAATTCTGCTGTGTTTATTAGTGCGTGCGTGTGTGTGTGCGTGTGCGTGTGGGTGTGCATGTGCGTGTGCGTGTGTGTGTCTGTATGTGTCATATTAGAGAAGTCTTCTCCTCGTCAGACATTAATCGCATCTTCCACCCCAGAAGTAGTAACTGTTATTACGGGTGCTTAGCATAATTTAAACGTTTGCCATATTTCTTCTCAAGTTGGACCCGTGGAGGTCCCGGGGTAGAATAGGCCTTCAGCAATCCATGCTTGCTATAATGGGCAACTATGCTTGTCGTGAGAGGCTACTAACGGGATCGGGTGGTAAGGCTGGCTGACTTGGCTGACACATGCCATCGCGATCGGTTCCTAATTGCGCAGATCGATGCTCATGTTGTTGATCACTGGATTGTCTGGTCCAGACTCGGTTATTTACAGACCGCCGCCATATAGCGGAATATTGCTGAGTGCAGCGTAAAATACATCTCACTCACTTGTCAAGTTGATGTTGGAGTTCTTCAGAGGCAAAAGTGGCGGATAGTTAGTCAGCACAATCTGATAGACTTATAGAACTTGTCTCTCAGTCCAGTTGTGAGCTGCTTTAACTAACGCATTGAATGTACAGGGTTTAAAGTGAAGCCCTGGTAATATACCACGTGTTCAGCCTCACATCAGCTGAGTTGAAAATTGTAACGGATGGCTGACTGCGCGTGATGCCCGTGCATGTCGCACTGCTCAGGCTTGAACGCGACGTGACGCCTAGTTGAACACACCACATGTGAAAGATGTCAGCCGATTCTGTTCAGTTCTCAGATACATAATCATTATGGACATAAAGTGTTCCTTCTTGGATTAAGAGACGATGACAGGTTGCTGTGTCAGTGAGGTATGTGAGACCCAGATGAAGGGCGTGGTGTAACCAGCCGCTCTACTTACAACTAACCAACAACACTGCCACACGTGGATAGGCCTGTGTAGAGATCAAGCACAATGAGAAGATATGTTGGCAATAAAACATAGATTGTGACAAGAATGAATACATAATAATATCTGTTACATGTATATTTTAAAATGAAAGTGGTATCTTAAACTGGTGTTAGTATTTACATGTTGTGGTGTCAATCCAAGTATTTTCAAGTTTGAATCTATGGTACAATTATTTCAAAACGGAGATACAAATTGCAAATGAAAGCAGTACGTACAGCTGTTGGGTAAGAGTTCCTCCCGTTCCCCAATCCCAAATAATACTTATAAATTGATATATACTAAAATTATTTACAAAACCTAACACAACAATTACTAGAGGACTCACAAATATAATGAAAAGTCTCCAAATTAAGTACTGCATATGGGGTTGAGCCACGTAATGTTACGTCTGTTATTCTGCATAAGAAGAATATGGGGGAACGGAAGAAACTCTTTCCACCTGTTGAGCAACATGTTTATTTGGCAGGCACATTGCGACTTTAAAACTGAGAAGATACCGCTTGAAGTTAAAGGAGTAAACTAAATACTGCTGCAACCAAATCGCATTATAGGTATCAACATACACATACTACACAACGGAGATAGGCACACATGCTAGTGGAATAATTTCTTCATTACTCTTCTTTCTTCACCACTCCCACCTCCCCTTTATGAAAATGCACCTATCCCGACTCTTGCAGCACTCAAGTCAACAATCTTGACGTCGTTTCTAGTGTGACGTCATCCCTACATTACGTCATAAAAGATCCGTCTACATGATTAACTGGATGATATATACTGGGCCTAGCTTCTCGAAGCCTTCTTAGCGCTAAGATAGTAGTCAGGACACTTGTTCTCGAAACGTTGGTAGCACTAAGAATTCTTACTTTTGATCGTAGCCAATGTGTTAAGAATGGGCTTAAGACGTTCGTAGAGCTACGAACGTTTCGAGAATAGCTAGCCAGGTAATGTTAATGTATGGCACTTGTGACCATCGTAGCGCTGAGAGAGCTTCGAAAATCTAGGCCCAGAGATCATTACACGAGCCAGTGTGATATGTACGAAACTGGTTATGTTTCACCATATAATTAATAAATATTTCATTGGTCTTCCTGAAGTGATATTTGCACCTGTGTGAATTTCTGTGCACTCAGTCACTTTTCTAAGCTTGTTGGTAATTGATACCGTGGTAATACACATTAGATACAAAGAGGGGTTGGAATAGTTGATCTTGTGGAGTAGTGGAGATCACAACACTGAACGATGCCTCTTAGACTAACATCCCTGCATGAACCACATGTCATAGTTGTCAAACTTATTTAATGAAATCTGATGAATAGGAGCCGACACTTAACTGTATTTTCCTGAGCATCTTTAATGGGGGTATGATTTACGAAAAGCACAGCATCTTTTGCGTACATACATTTTATAACGTTTCAGGTTCAGTCGACTATTCTACAAATGTAATGAATCGGAACACTTTGAAGCATGTCCTACTACCCTTGATTCAAATTCGTTTGATCATGGACCCATCATTCAAGGTCTAAGTAAAGGACATTTCCAGGTGTAACGCATCAGTGACCAGCATGACTGACATGGCTAGCAATTGAATACTTGTATTTGTTTCTGTCGGCTGCAATCGGTGGAACAAGGCTCGCTCACTACTTGAACACCTGGTGCCACCAGTGGAACAAGACACACCCACCTCTTGTGAACACCTGGTGTGGACACTTCATAATCATTATTCGTAACACACCACTATGATATCCGTGGAAACACACATGGGGTTTTATGATTACGGAAATGATTTGTCGCCTTATTAATCACAGGATGTATCAATATTATTTATTCGACGGAAGGGTAATCTCTTTTATTCATAGTCAGTCTGGACTTTATTGCCATCTGAGTGTCCTTTTGCTGGAATGATGTGGCGGATTAGATGTTGAAACCAAGGGTTCCTACAAGCCTTTACGTTTCTAACTCGCTCTGAAGTCACTGGCCGACTGGCAACGCAAAACACAACTTGATTTTGATACATTTCGGTGTGGACTTACAGACACAAATTATCAAAAAATGCAAATAACTTGTAAAGTTAAAAAATAAATGCATCCATTTTTCTCGGATGACTAGATCGAACTGAATGAACTGTCAGTTTCAAGTCCTGCTTTGTACTTGAACGACAGGTTGCAGCCACACGGTACTTCACCATTTCAGTATTTGTTGATTGCATCGAACGCAAATACAGAGAACCTGTATTTACAAAACCCAACTTCTCAGCAAACATTCTTTTTAGATAAGAACCTCTTTTATTGGACGTGATGCGATGTTTCGGTACGGATTCTTACACCGACACGTCGCACCGTATACAATAAGCGAAGTTTTTACTAATGACCCTACCTCGAAAATACAAGTCAGACACATCATCGTTATATACAAAGAACCAAAGAAAGACTTCGTTACACGTCTCTGTCTGGGAACGGTCTCCCGGGTGCTCCTTTTCGAGGAAGTAAACCGAAGTACAAAATATTGAACTTTTGATTCTCGATTGAACGCTTATATTTTACTGATTTGCTTTTTGTGTATATGTAGGGATAATTGTTTAATTGTTTTTGCATGTCACCTTCAACAATTCCTCACACCTAAGACTGGACTGAAAACATCTTTGACCTGCATTTTGGGCCTTATTAAAGCTAACCATGAGCGAAATATCCAGACACACAAGTCTAGTAACACAATGTTGTCACCTGTCAATCATGAAACTAATTTCTGAAATCGCATGCGCCTCAGCGAAATAGACAGTCACATCAACTGCAACAGGTATACCCTACAACGTCGTACAAAGAAAAAGAAAAAGAGAAGTTGATATCTATCAAAACGTGTTACGTAAAAATTGTCCAGCTGAAATGTCGCCTTGACGATGATCAAGCCAGCTTATTTCTGTTGAAGATTGTTTTGACATCGCAAGTCGCTGTCACTCATGATGCCTTTCTCTACACACACTACCCCCTCCACCCCCTCCTCCCTCTTGGTAATCAGTTCCCCTATGCTTAGTCGTCACTTCCGTATGTCAGTTGTCATGGCTTTGAAGACGATTGGTTCCGTTAGAAAGCACATCTTGTCTTGATCGTGTGTCTGAGTTCAGGATGCTCTGGACATTACATGTGGTGACCCTACATGCAGCATACTCTTCACTCTACATAGCGTTTCACACTTTACATGCTGATCATTAGTAGGTGCAATTTTTACTTCTCTCTTTGACCTGTGAGGATCGGGTTAGAATTGCCCTTCCGCAACCCATGCTTGTGGAAACAGGCGACTAGGGGGATCTGACTTGGTTGACACATGTCATATACCAGTTGCGTAGTTTGATGCTTATGCTGTTGATCACTGGATTGTCTGGTCCAGACTTGATTATTTTCAAACCACAATAAACCAAAAAAGAACCTCTCTCTTTCTCAATATTGATTCCTGGAGAAATATTGTGAGTTATGGTGCCGGCATTTGAACTTTGACATTATGGCCGATTCTGACCTTGCCTTAATGGAATCTGTGATTGAGATACTTCATTAGGGCACAACAAAAGCTTATCATAGCCACCCCCCTGGTCTGTAAACAATCACAGATAATCCAGTGATCAACTGCATAAGCATCAATCTATGCAGGTAGGAACAAATCTGTTTGAAGGGAGATCTGTACATTACAAACTGATACTGAATACCTAAACAATATCCAAATATTATGACTTCATTAATGTATGGTCGAGTCAATACTTTATGTTAGATTTATCACACCTACATTCAAAGAAGTTTTTGAAAGTCTTTCAAGTATTAGAATTTTACATTTTGGCCTTGGTATGTGTGTACTGAAGATAATGGTAGTTAAGGTGATAAGCCCTGGAATGTACACCTTCATGTGACACAAGATGATTGGAGACAGACGGACAGTGAGTTCTTGCACAGTCTGGGATGATTCATCTGCTGTCTCTCTCATCTCCTCAGCTCCTCCCAAATGTATTTGATTGGAACCAGAAGGCCAGCCAGTGCATGAGATGTTGTGTGTCGTAACAGCTACATTTGGTATCACACTGTCAAGTTGAAGTGTATGCACCATGAAGCTGCATAAATGGCAGAAGGATTGGGTTCAAAGCTTGTAGCCACTCTCAGATTGGTTTATACCCAGGGGATTTAATTTATATTACAACATAAGGCCATCTGCAGGTCCACAACAGTTTATTCTTGTGCTGAATGCAGAAATTTGAGTGAGCACAACTGACATTTCTGATGTGTTCCTACTAAGGTTGTAGCTGCTTGATCATTACTAACTCATCTGCATCAACGCATTTGCAACTGAACTTTTCTGCTGAAACACGTGCAGATTAGCACGTGGTTGTTTGCACTTCGATGTTAGAATTGAATGAGAGCAGTCACACTTTGGTGGCTGTCTCTATATTTAATTGGGTGTCTTTGGGAGTGAGTTTGGGTCTAGTTTGTAGACATATGGTTGAAAAAGATGGAGATTACACATTTGGTGTATCTGTGGTGTAGTGTCATATTTTGGACACATTATTGTAGTATTGTGTTTGGACACTAGTACTGTTGTGTCATGCTTGGACACACTCTGATAGTGTCTTATCTGAACACTTGAATGGTGCCCTTTTTGAAGACATTTCTAATGTCGTAGTTGGTATGTGTAAATATATTTGAGCAAATTGGGGTTATTCATATTTGGGAATAAAGCTATGAAATAAAATTTAAGAAAAGTGCTCTGTTATCATTTGACTTAGTATTCACAAGCTTCCACTGCGAACCACCCCATGTGACCAGTTTGAAGTTTTAGCCAGGCCAGACTTATGTCTTCAGTTCTGTGACTGATCTGTTCCCCAACCTAACACCAATATTTTAGGAGGCATCCATGCATCCAGATGGAGGGCAAGATGTCTGAGGTATGGTAGGACAGGTCGGTTATGTCCACTTGTGTATTGGATGAGGCTGATATTACAACTTGAAAAATGAACACAGTGTATTTCTAATTGATTGTTGACAATTTACAATGACTTATGTATAGACAGCATTTATGTGCTTAAATACATACAAAGGATTGCACTACAATGGTACAGAACATATATGGCAGTAGTGATGACATAAACACATGGTTACAATCTTTATAAATATGATAACCTGTGATGCCCTCCTGGGCACAAATAGCATGATGTTGTTGCCTTAACTCCATGTTTCATCCATAGTACGACCCAGAGCATGTCCTAGCAGTGTATGAAACTCCTACTAAAAGACAGAAGCCCACAGGGCTGTATAACTAAAACATGTTGCTGGCCCTGTTAACATGTAACCACCCCTGTATTAAAAATAAAAAATTGAGACATGGTTTTAAAGGAAAGTAATTAATGAATTACTTGTAGTGAGGTAAACTTAAACATGTGCAAAAGCAAGTTTAATAAAACCATGACATGGTGCTCACTGTTAACTCATTTAGTGTCATTGCCACCAGAAAAGAATTAAATTACTCACTGGCTGAAAGTATTCTCTAGACTAGTCATGTTTAATGTTACATAAATGGGTAGGTTGATCTGTGGAAGTTACAGTTTGATTGATCATGAACTACACAGACATCATCTAGTCACCACAATTGTAAATTATTTTCGAAACATTTCCCGTAGTAAATGACATGGTCAAACATATACCCTTGGAAAATGTAATGGCGCACAGGGCCGGCTAGAAAGTTAAATTGTAAGCCGCCATGTAACTTTCAAGCAGCGGGCTGCTGGGCAGATGCTATTTCAGTGGTTCTAATCATCATGGAAAATCAAGCATTTTAACTTTGGAATAGTATAGCTTAGAAGAATTTGTGCCCCAACAACTCAGTATTGTCCTTTTTGATAAAACCAATGAATTTATTTATGTTATTGAATATATTTTCTGTCCAAGCTGACAGAAACACAACTGCCAAGATTCAGAAAAAGCATGCTGAATATGCAGACCTCTCTATCTAAATATCTTGCTTGCATCCCAAGTTCATTGGGATCCAGCTCCCCTTTGTTCCTTGGTGCCCTTGGTGTGATACCTCCAGTTATCTTGGCTAAGGCAGTGAGGGTTTGATACCTCTTGTTCTCTTGGCTAAGGCAGGGAGGGTTTGATACCTCCTGTTGTCTTGGCTAAGGCATGGAGGGTGTGATACCTCCTGTTGTCTTGGCTAAGGCATGGAGGGTTTGATACCTCCTGTTGTCTTGGCTAAGGCATGGAGGGTTTGATACCTCCTGTTGTCTTGGCTAAGGCATGGAGGGTTTGATACCTCCTGTTCTCTTGGCTAAGGCAACGAGGCTTTGATACCTCCTGTTCTCTTGGCTAAGGAAGGGAGGGTTTGATACCTCCTGTTGTCTTGGCTAAGGCAGTGAGGGTTTGATATCTCTTGTTGTCTTGGCTAAGGCAGGGAGGGTTTGATGTCTCCTGTTGTCTTGGCTAAGGCAGGGATGGTTTGATACCTCCTGTTCTCTTGGCTAAGGCAGGGAGGGTTTGATGTCTCCTGTTCTCTTGGCTAAGGCAGGGAGGGTGATTAGGTATTACAGAAGGCTGCCATGTTGAGGAGTCACAATATTCTGCAAAACATCTTGGTGGATGGGACAAGGCAGCTCTTCCTGAGATCAGTACCATTCAGAATGGGGGCAGCTTGACCACCTGACCTTTCTGGGCTGTATGATCACTTGACCTTTCTGGGATCCATGATCACCTGGCCTTTCTGGGCTGCTTGATTACCCAACCTTTCTAGACTGAATGATCACCCAACCTGTCTCTGCTGAATGATCACCTGACCATCTGGGCTGTTCGACCACCTGACCTTTCAGGGTGCAAGATCACCCGACCTTCCTCTGCTGCTTGCTATATTCAGTCTGGAAACCCTAATAAGATAATGGACATTCATAATGCATCTGTATCCACACAACCTGATGCACAGTTATTGTACTTCACTGCACTGAGGAAAATATACAAACTGTACAAGGTAGGTTTGAAGAGTTAGTAGTATGTGGTTTTGGAAGGATAGGTGTTCAAGTGATATTAAAAAATTGTGAGAGAATAAAAAAGTCTACTGTTGTCAGGTAGAGAATCCCACAGACATGGACCTTCATGTTGACGTGATCGCTTGCATAGCTGAGCTAAGCATATCTTTGGGATTGTAAACACAAACTGGTTCTGGGACTGCAGAGTTATGGTTTGGGTGTATTTCACGTCGATACGTGATGATATAGGAATTATGTGATCTGACTTCGATCTTATAGAAACTATGTTAGCAGTTCTGTTGTGAACCTTTTGCACATTAAGTTGTTTCAAAGGCATTTAGAAGTTGGAGGAATCAAACTAAAAGTGCTTTATGGTTCAACTTCTTTATTATACAAGGTCACAACATTTCGAGAGATTCTAGTCTCTTCTTCAGGTGAGCGAGGATAAAACTAAAGGGTTGTAGTATATATACACATAACAGTAGACCGATAACAAAGGGTAACAAGATATACAGGTTTGTATTGATTGATGTACAGGCTTCGATTCGACTGACTGATGTACAGGCTTCAACTTATGTACAGGCTTCAACTGATTTGCACATTGTGAAGCTCAGCTTTGTTTATACCTTTAAGCTGTCTATTACAGTGATCTAAAGGAGATATGACACCTGACAAGCACTTTTTGTTGTAATATACTTGCAGATGTTTCAATCATGTCTATCTACTTGAGCTCCCATTGAGAGATCTGAATTAATCCAGACATCTAGATCTTTCAAAAGTATAGAAAACATAAGTTGTTTCAAACGCATTTAGACGTGCTTTATGGTTCAACTTCTTTATTATACAAGGTCACAATGTTTCGATTCTAGTCTCTTCTTCAGGTGAAGTGAAAACATAGTTTCGGAAGCATCAGTGCAGATAGCTGGAATGGACATTAATGTCAATATTATGTTGACTTCAGAAGTTTAGTCAGTAAATGTCAGTAGGTAATATACAACTGAGGGAAACAAATACACATGAAGAGAGCCACTGGTTTCACTGATACAATAAATAAAAGTGTATGAATGTTACAGACAGACAGGCTACCCATGAAGGTCCCGGAGTAGAATAGGCCTTCAGCAACCCATGCTTGTCATAAAAGGCGACTATGCTTGTCGTAAGAGGCAACTAATGGGATCGGGTGGTCATGCTTGCTGACTTGGTTGGCATATGTCATCGGTTCCCAAATACGCAAATCGATGCTCATGTTGTTGATCACTGGATTGTCTGGTCCAGACTCGATTATTTACAGACCGCTGCCATATAGCTGTAATATTGCTGAGTGCAGCGTAAAACTAAACTCACTCCCTCACTACAGACAGACAGGCAGACTGAATATATATCAGTATAAGGCCACAGGCCAAAAATACATTCATACATATGGACTAGATATAGAGCATACTGTAATTCTGATTTTGTTTTAATAAGGTTTGTGACTTAAAAGATAATGACACTAAGTAAAAGGTAGTTTCTGCAAAATAGTTTTTCCAGTTGATTGTAGCAGAGCTTTAGTGTGTTCATTGTTGGATTTTCTAATTGGAATGATTATGTGATTATGATGATTTATGTGATTTTCCTGAATGATGTTCCCCACACTTTGGTTCCATGGCACAATGTTGGTGCCACCATACTCTCATACAACTTTAACATATTGCTGTAGGCGAAATCACCAAACTTCCTTTGGTATTGTTATATGACCAGCTTAGCCTTTTGTGCTTGTGCAGCAAGGCTACTTTGAGCCTTACATTGAGACAGCTTCGCCTAAAACAAAATATCTGTACTGGTTCACCATTTCAATTTGTTCGCCTTTAAAATGCCGTTAGTTGAAGAATTTTGAAGAGATCTTTCTTTGTGGTTGTGCAGTTGAGTCGGCAACCGATGACACATAAAGCAAAGAGCAGAGCATATACATCTGGTATTTCCGTTATTATGAATATCCCCCTTCCCCGTGTCCTGTTCATCATAGAAATGAGTTCGTTTGTGAAGATTATAAAGAGTTTGGGGGCTCAACACACATCCCTGTCTGGTACCCAGTTGCAGTTGAAGTGCTTAGACCACTTCAGTACACAAACACTGAGATTTCTGTACGTTGATATCAAAATGAGATTGCCTTGGATCGAACACTTCTCAACTTCTCCCGTAGAATATCATGTTTGATACAATCAAATGCTTTGCTAAAGTGAAAGAGTGAATGTTGCAATATTCTAGTGAAAACTTAGGAAATTGTGACAAGATTTACTCATAAAGCTGCCATTAACACTGCTATAACTTGTAATGACCATGGTTTGTATGGAGAGAAGTGTATACACAATATGGGCAATTTGGTGGTGGGTGTCTTTTCATGTGCCCTGACTCAGTGATGGCTGCTAGCATGGACCAGCTACAGTTTACTCGTATAACTGGGCTTGATTACTTCTTTTAGTTTCATTGAGACAAAGTGATACAGATGAATTGCAATCTAACACAAAAACAAATAGACATGAAAGAATCAAACCAATGTAGAGTGCAATAAAACAAAAGCTCTACAGGGGCATGAATTTGTGTCACAAGGATAAAAAAGTTAAGGAAATTGTCATCATTTATTTGTGCATTTTTCCATTTTTTTACAAAGACGTAGTGGCAACTAAAGGAACAGCATGGAAAGTGAGAAGGGTTCAGGCCAATGTAAGTGTCCAGGACATGTCAAATATTGTGAACTTCCATCTGTTGGAGAACAGTACCCCTTAGTTGAGATGGTCATGATCCTGTCAGTAGATTTTACTGGTCAAGCTGAACAGCAGCGCGCATGCACAGGAAACTATATTGGACTTCAGCCTGTATAAAGATAAAGGTCACTTAATATCCTTCTGATAACCAACTTATTATCAGTTCATATAGTGAAATGAACTTTTCGTTAAAAAGAATAAATATAACCTGTGATGAACCATGGGTCATTCACACTTTGCCCAGATACACATATTTTTCACAATGACACATGAAGTACAATAAATAGTTCCCCGGCCCCTTTAATTTCAAATAGGGAGAATGACAGTTGTATCCCCTTCTCATGAGTATCTGCACTCCTGTCTATCTGTCAGGGACGAAGGTATGTAGAGGTCGTGGAATCCATCAGCTGCAGATTACCATGACATGCAGTGTCTCCAGGGCCCCAGACAATGGCATTATGGCTCTTTTGTTTGTCACTTGTCATGTACCTGTATACAGATAACAGACAATGGCTCTTTTGTTTGTCGCTTGTCATGTACCTGTATACAGATAATAGACAATGGCTATTTTGTCTGTCACTTGTCATGTACCTGTATACAGATAATAGACAAGGGCTATTTTGTCTGTCGCTTGTCATGTACCTGTATACAGGTAATGGACAATGGCTATTTTGTCTGTTGTTTGTCATGCACCTGTGTATAGATAGTGGACAATGGCTATTTTGTCTGTCGCTTGTCTTGTACCTGTATACAGGTAATAGACAATGGCTATTTTGTCTGTCACTTGTCATGTACCTGTATACAGATAATAGACAATGGCTATTTTGTCTGTCACTTGTCATGTATCTGTATACAGATAATAGACAATGGCTATTTTGTCTGTCACTTGTCATGCACCTGTATACAGATAATAGACAATGGCTATTTTGTCTGTCACTTGTCATGTATCTGTATACAGATAATAGACAATGGCTATTTTGTCTGTCACTTGTCATGCACCTGTATACAGATAATAGACAATGGCTATTTTGTCTGTCGCTTGTCATGTATCTGTATACAGATAATAGACAATGGCTATTTTGTCTGTCGCTTGTCATGCACCTGTGTATAGATAGTGGACAATGGCTTTTTTGTCTGTCGCTTGTCATGTATCTGTGTATAGACAGTGGACAATGGCTCGTTTGTCTGTCGCTTGTCATGTACATGTGTATAGACAGTGGACAATGGCTCTTTTGTTTGTCACTTGTCATGTACTTGTACACATATAATAGACAATGGCTATTTTGTCTGTCGCTATCTTGTCTGTCACTAATTTGTCTGTCGCTTTTGTCATGCACCTGTGTATAGATAGTGGACAATGGCTCTTTTGTCTGTTGCTCGTCAAGTACCTGTATATAGATAGTAGACTATGGCTCTTTTGTCTGTTGCTTGTCACTTACCTTTATAAAAATAGGAGACAATGGCGTGATGACTCTTTTGTCTGTTGCTTGTCACGTACCTGTATATAGATAGTAAACAATGGCTCTTTTGTCTGTTGCTTGTCATGTACCTGTACATAGATAGTTGACAATGGCATTATGGCTCTTTTGTCTGTTGCTTGTTATGTACCTGTATGTAAATAGTAGACAATGGCGTGATGACTCTTTTGTCTGTTGCTTGTCACGTACCTGTATATGGATAGTAGACAATGGCTTTTTTGTCTGTTGCTTGTTGTAGCAGGGCGTGGAGTCATCTCACAGATGACCTCCTTACCTTGTCAGCTTGCTGACGGGGTTAACCTCTTTGGTCATGTGGACAAGGCGTCCGACTTCGGATCGGAAGGTCCATCGTTCGAATCCCAGCAAGGGACTCGGAAATTTTGTGGCCGCTACATTGGCACCCAACGTGGGCTGTACTTGTGCATAGATAGTAGACGCTGGCATTATGGCTCTTTTGTCTGTAGCTTGTCACGTACCTGTATATAGATAGTAGACAATGGTGTGATGGCTCTTTTGTCTGTCACTTGTCCTGAAAAGGGCAGCTCTTTAATTCTTCGAGCCTTTCATACGAGAATTGGTGATATCATACATACACAGGTGATGACCGTCTACTACTGGAATCAGTCGTTAGGGTTTTGTGGCTTTGGAATGTAGCTGATTGTATTAACTGGTGCCTTGACTGATCTGCCTGAAAATTAATTTCATATGCAGATATGAGGTATAGTATTGTCCATCCCACTGTCATTGCAGTTCATGCAAAAAACTGTGGTAGTGGTGATCTGTTGTTGTCATCATGATAGAAGCTCCATGTATGACACTGTAGGGGTTCATCAACCAAGAGAGGTCTCAGTTGGGTAGCCAGTAAGGTCACTGAATAATGGAATAAAAGGAGAGGCTTGCAAGTGACTTGTTCATGGATAAATCATGTTTACAGTTCAGAATGGATAATGGTGTTCCGTTATTATCCTAATGTTTCACTTTACCTCTCTTTAACCTCAGCATTGATTACTGTCAACAGAATACTTACAAAGGTATATCAACCTGCATGCTGCACATATTACCACAATTTCTTCAACTGAAGCAGGATTCTATTTCAGAACTGGAATTTATGATTATAAACAAAGTGTCTCCATTAAGAGTTCTTACCTGGTCATAAGCAGTGCATCTGCATTGACATGTTGACCTCTGAAAATCAGCTCATGACTTGTTTTTTCCCTAAATTTAGAAATATATTTCTGTGATTATGATAGTAATACTTTATTAGAGGTAACTTATAGGGGTGTCACAGTACAGGTGCCTCACCATATGATTCATATCTCAATAATGAGGACAGGATATAATATGTATCGCCAGACACCATATTTGACATTTTCTGCACAACAAGCAGCTTTTACCTAGATGGTAAGTTGTCTGATGTTGAAACCATAGCTCTCTGAAAACCTGTAAACAATTAATGCAAGTCATTTCTGCTAATGGTAGAGATTGATAGACAAAGAACAACTGCCCATCAGCCAAGTACCCATCACTCACTCTCCACAAGTCATGTTTGCTGTAGCAAGAGAAAATGTGTTAGATTATCTGTTTAATTATTGTGTCTGTTCTGCAAGGAATATAGCAATTTTCTTCCATATCCACTCGGTTATTATAGTCACAGAAAAAGGAATTGTCTTGAACGGCAACATTGTTCCCACAGTCAATAATTAACTGTACTATGTACTGGGTGGTGATATGCATATTACTGGAATGAAGTCACTGACAAACTTACAAAATGGTTTACCTATTACAGCAAATATACAAAAGCATAAGTTGCACGTTCTCTCTGCTATTCGCATCTTCAGTGAAAATGTCACTGGAGATATCACTACAGTACATGGACGGTGGGTTGGTTCGGGGACTGTGGGCTGGTTTTGTGATTGGTGGTTGGCTGGAGTACTGTGGGTTGTGTGCATTGACTGTTGGTTGTGTGCATTGACTGTTGGTTGTATGTGGTTACTGTTGGTTGGTACAGGGACTGTGGGTTGGTTCGATGTCTGTGGATTAGTTCGAAGCCTGTGGATTGGATCGGGGACTATGGTTTGTTTGTAGGTACTGATGGTCTCAGAAACAAACAACAGAAATTAAGGAACTATATCACACCAAGTATGATCCAGTGCCATAGTTAGTATTTTCAGTTATGACATTATTCTTTTTCTCGCTCTTTTTATTTTCAGACCCTTGATGGCTCTCTTTCGTGTGAATGGAAATCGACCTTGAGATTACTTCAGCCAGCCACAACAAGTTTGAAGCACAATGAGGATTAAATATATAGGAATAAGAACAGTTTTGTGCTGTTCTGAAGTATTGTTAGTTTGGGTGTTGAATGCTTGTGAATATGTATGACTGTTTAGGTTTGTGCAGCTTGAATAGTCATCTTTGAAACTGTGGGAAGTTAAATATCATATGGCTTTCTACTTGTACTTATACTGAAAATTCCTTTTTAAGCTATCTAAAGTCATAATGTTTTCAAGAATGTTATTGTACCTGTAATATTTCTAATATCAATAATAACCCAGGACAGTATGACGCACAGTAACAAACCAAACATAGCACGTATATTGTTATCTCAGGTGATGGAATCAGTTTTCATGTTGAATTGCAAATGTCTTATTAATGAACAAATGTTTAAGGTGTGAGAAACCTTGACGGATGAGCTGCCAGCCTACAGTGTCCAGTACCACAACACCAGCAAATGTACCACCAACCTGCATGATGCACAGCCAGTGTGTGTAGGTATCCCATGAAAGCTAATGATGGAAACATTTGATGGAGTAGATTTATGAAAATATAACTGACAAGAAATATATACCAAGTTGAATTCATGCATCATTTGAATTGCTTATGGTATCCATAAATACTCAGCTTGCTTAGTGTACATATTTGAAGTAGTTGAGAATCTTGAATATTATTTTCCAAAAGTGAAAAAATGGTCAACCATTGTTGACTTAAGGCTTCAAGACAAGTGATGTGAGGTCAGTTATTTTCTTCACACAAATCTTATTTTCAACTAATCCTGCACTGCTTACTTACTACTGGCTTGGGCAGTGGATTCGCTCAGCCTATCCTGGGAAGTGCTTCATGCATATGTGTTTCTTCCATCAGTTCTCCTACCAAAAGGTCTTGCCTTCAACTGATGTTAGTCGCGTCTTGGTGGCCAGCCAGGAACTGGTTTCCTGTCCCAAGAAGTCTAATGGTGGCTGATCCTCTTCCACAATTTCCATTCTCATACATCCTCACAGCCATCACCCACATCCTGCTCCACTCTGGTAAATCTCCATGTTTAGACCATTTACAGACAGCATTGAGTGCAAAGGGATTTTTGACCATAGCAGCCAAAGCCATTGCGATAGCACACAGAACTTAAACTAGACGTTTGTAATACAACAAGTGACAGTTGTTTTAACACTACAAAGCAGGATCCGTTGAAGGTATCTCCGCCGTTCACAGCAGATATTTTGCTTTATCTTCGGACAATCAAGCATCTGAAGGGAGGCACAATTGCCACCTTATTTGGTGACAATTAACTTGGTTTTAGCAGTTTCCACTGACAGATGAATATCCCAAATCCCAGAATTACTGGTCATGCTTTCTTATTTCAGACTTGAAGACCACAAGTTGAAGTTTCAACCATCCACATGGAATCTCAGCACGGTCTTGGATCATCTCCATGGTGCACCTTGTGAACCACTTGAGAAGGATTCCCTGACTGATTGTCAAGGAAGACTCTCTTGTTGTCTCTAGCATCAGTGGATTGAGTGAGTGAGCTTCATGCCCTTCACGTGTTAAGAGTCAAGTTTGAGCACTGTAGTCATGGTTCTGTAGATTGGGGACTTTGCTGGGATTTCGTCGCTAAAAATCAGTTAAAAGAACAACCAGACTGACAGTTTTCCATTCCACCATCATTATCCCCCAGACATGTAATGTATGTTGGGGATGCAGTCAATGACTCATCAGTCTGGCCATCCATAATCATTGTTTCCAGAGCATAACTCAGAAACTTACACCATGTGTGCAATGGGTATGCCTGGCTGTGAGAGTGCCCTAGAAGAACTCATGTGTCGTATCTCAGGTCATCTGTTAGAGGACGGTGTTGTAGCAAAACTTGCTGATCACTGGTACTGCAGTGCAAATTACCACGAGGACCTTCTCCACACTTGGCAATGCTTATTAGATGCTCTCCAACGAAACAACCTGTGCCTCGCAGCACATAAGACTCTAATTAAAAGAACAGTGACCATCTTAGGATAGATATGGGAAGAGGGCACCATCAAAGCCAGTCCACACAGAATAGCCACCCTCTCGTCCTGTGCTCATCCAACGAAGGTGAGCGGTTTATGTTCCTTCCTCGGGGCTTTTTAAGTCCCTGAAAGGGTAGTCACTCACTGTGCTTCACTCATCATCTCCCCTCTAGATGATGTTCAAGCAGACCTGTCATCTCAAAACACCATACAGTGGACTGACCCTCTCATATCAGCATTCGATCTTGCTAAGAAGCCCCTAACTGGTGCTAGGACCATTACCCTGCCAAGACCAGAGGATCAACTGTAGGATCGCCTTTATCAGTGCCAAACTCAGAGGTCGCCAGAACACATGGACAGAATACAGAAGCCCTGTCCTTTGCTGTGGGTGTCAAACATTTTCTCACGTGATACAGTCCCAACACAAAGCCTGCAGAGCTTGACTGACATTAAGGCTTCTGTCCATGCATTTGAAAAGCTTTGTCATGGAGAGTTTTCCACCAGCCCAAGGGTATCGACCTTTCTTTCTGATGTCAGTCGCTACCAAGCTTTGGCGTGCCACTTACCAGGCTCTGCAAACATCCCATCAGACTTTGCAAGCTGCAATGCCAAACAGTGCCTACATCCAACATGCCAGGTTTGTTTAGAGAAATGAAGACTCTGTTGTTTCATGTTTATCTGTACAAGACATCATGAAAGGTGATGCTAAAATACCTTACACCAGTTGTGCTGCATGGCTGCCACTTCAAGTGGAATTTCCTGATTTGCGATGTATACATGCCCACGACCCTTGAAGAAACAGACCACCATGAAGGATGTCAAACGCTATCTCAGTATTGCTACCAGAGCCAAAGATGGTCTTCTTGTTGTTCATCTCCTCATGGCCATCCACATCCAGTTAGATCATCCCTCTAGCCGTCAGCTGGACTAATGCATCATTACTTCTATGCACTAGACATGGATAAAGCTATAGACCATGTGACTGGTAGCTGTCATACCTGTTCATCACAATGGTATCCCACTACCTTCACACCCAGTCAACTAGCAGTCACCAGAAGCCACTGTGATGCTCTTTGCCGCTGACGTCATGAAGTGGGAACGTCAACTCATACTCGAGGTACATGAGTGTGTAACCTCTTATACAACTGCATGCATTTTGGAGGACGAAAGGCAGCTTACCTTTTGAGATGCTGTTCTCAAAAAGTGCTTCGATTTCCAACCTCTGGATGGTCCACCCTCTGTGGTACATGCTGATCCAGCTCCAGATTTCACTGCTCTAACCAAAGATGATCTCTTACAGCATCACAGATTAGCTGTAGACATTGGGAGATCCAAAAATGTTAACACAAACCCTGTGGAGCTCTTGCGCCAGGACCCACTGGGTGGTACATGTACTCCTCTGACACTCTTGTTCGCAGTTGTTCGGCTCAACACCCATATAAGATCCAGAGGGATGTCCTCAAGAGAAATGTTGACACATAGGGATCAGTGTTCCAATGAGCAGCTATCAATGGTGGACAGTGAGCTTCTGACAAAGCAGCATCAACACCGCCTTTGCAACCACCGGCACAGTGAACACTCCAAGTTCCCAAAAGGAACGGTCTTCTCCCCAACCAATATATCTAGTGGTGATCTTATGTATCTCATTAATGACGGATCCAAACACAGTGCCAGGTTATGCTACTTAGTTGTTTCGATTGATGGTGCATGGTGCAACATTCAATATTCACAGGAAATCAGCTCAGAAGTACATTGTATTGGTTGAAGCTGTCCAATTGCTACAAGGTTGATGAGCAAGGCCTGAAATTGCTAACCTACCCCCATAATTGCACTGACTATGGCTCTGATGATAGTCCAGTTGCCAGTGTATGTCCTACATCAGCACTACCCAAAGTCGTACGCGAGATTCATTCACCAGAAATAGTGCAGCAACATTCAGATATGCCAGAATATCAGTCTAATGAGAAAACCCAGCTTGGTACCCTTGACCACCTGTCTGTTCCCCTGACCAGCTGTCTGTTTTCCCTGACCAGTTGTCTGTTCCCCAGAAAACAATCAGTGAGGACTCCCCCCACTCAGAAGGGTAACCACACCGATGACTGATGGCCACTCTCCGAGACACCCCTCATGAATGAAGCACCTACCAGCAAGATTTGCTAACTTTTTACAGGAACTTTTAATTGCACACTGTGAAGTTTCCATCATATTATTTGTTCATTTTGCTGGTACAGTTAACTTTGCAACAAAAGTTCCTTGTCTAATCAGTTGCCCATTCCATGTTTCTACAGTTTGTAAAGATAAATGTTAAGGGAAAACAAAGAAGAGGTCATGCCAGTGTCACTGTGATTAGTTGTGTGTCATATAGGATTGCTTCCCTCTCGGTTCTCCTCTCTTCCAGTGTCAAGTGAAATCACCATTTACCAAGAAGCTGTGTTGTTGTGGCCTTACTGGCACTGTGTCTTCTCATCACCATGAGATTTGAGCACTTCACAGTAACTGTATGGCACTTCACAGTAACTGTATGGCACAGTAACTGTATGGCACTTCACAGTAACTGTATGGCACTTCACAGTAACTGTATGGCACATCACAGTAACTGTATGGCACAGAAACTGTATGGCACTTCACAGTAACTGTATGGCACTTCACAGTAACTGTATGGCACTTCACAGTAACTGTATGGCACTTCACAGTAACTGTATGGCACAGTAACTGTATGGCACTTCACAGTAACTGTATGGCACTTCACAGTAACTGTATGGCACTTCACAGTAATTGTATGGCACTTCACAGTAACTGTATGGCACAGTAACTGTATGGCACTTCACAGTAACTGTATGGCACTTCACAGTAACTGTATGACACAGTAACTGTATGGCACTTCACAGTAACTGTATGGCACTTCACAGTAACTGTATGGCACTTCACAGTAACTGTACAGTGTTGTCCATAATGCAAGGTTGTTTCTGGAGGTCAGATACAGTCTTTGCCAGCTACTATTTGTGTGACATGGCCATTACAGACGTTAATTATACTAGGCAGCAAAAGAAACTGTGATTGGCATTTTTCTTCATCCTTTACATACATCAGCAGAGTTTGAATCCAAAGTTCAAAGACGTGAATAAACACTTATCCGGAACGCATCCAAAAGCATTTTGCACGCTTTGTTTGTGTGTATAGTGTGTGAATGAAAATCTGTGAAAAAAGCATGCACAAGCTCTCAGTAAAATGATGACTTTTGATCTCGAATCATTTTCACTTCTGTTGTTGTCAATTGACTCCATAATCAGAAAAACAAGTCATCTTTGCCTTTTGATTGCGTAACAACATGCCACAGTTGAGTGAAAATGACCGTTGGAGAGCGATTGGTCTGATCAAAGCTGGGACATCTCAATGTGACATTGCACAACGTTTTAACGTTCACAGAAAAACAATCTGTAGTTTATGGCAACGTTACCAACAAAATTCCAACATTCGAGACCGCCCCAGAAACGCCCTCCAGTGATCACGCCCAGAAACGACTGATGGATCGTCAAAACCCATCTCCATGCAAGGTTCCAACCTGCAACACTTGTACCTCTGACAGTTCCTGGAACAAATGGAGTCTTTGGCCGGACCATTAGGAGATGTCTAGCATGTCATGGGATGCGAGCACGATGTCTGGCAAGAAGGCCGATTTTGACACCTCAGCACCAACGTTTACGTCTTCAGTGGTGCCAGCAGCACCTGCGATGGAGAGCACGTGACTGAGGAACTGTCCTTTTTACAGATGAGTCTTGTTTCCTTCTGCATCACTCTGATGGGAGAAGCCGCGTGTACCGACGTCAAGGTTGAACGCTACATCACGCCATGTGTTATGGAAGGAGACCGTTTTGGAGGAGGTGGCGTGATGGTATGGGACGAGATAACCAGCACAGGGCGGACACCACTACACATTGTCGATGGAAACTTGAATGGAGCAAGGTATAGAGACGAGATCGTGAACGTTCATGTCCTTCCGTTTTTGCATCAACATGTTCCAGGTTTGCATTTCAACAGGAAAATGCCAAACCCCACATTGCAAGAGTTGTTTGTGATATCCTTGTCCAGAACAATGTGAATGTGTTGCCGTGGCCAGCCAGATCCCCTGATCTTTCGCCCATAGAGCATGTGTGGGACGAGTGAGTGAGTGAGTTTAGTTTTACGCCGCACTCAGCAATATTCCAGCTATATGGCGGCGGTCTGTAAATAGTCTGGACCAGACAATCCAGTGATCAACAACATGAGCATTGATTTGCTCAATTGGGAACCGATGATGTGTCAACCAGGTCAGCGAGCCTGACCACTCGATCCCGTTAGTCACCTCTTACGACAAGCATAGTCACCTTTTATGGCAAGCATGGTTTGCTGAAGGCCTATTGTACCCCAGGACCTTCATGGAGCTGTGATTACGATGTCAACAGCCAATGCCCACAATGTTACGGGAACTCCGTCAAGCACTTCCCCGGATATGGAATGACATCCCCCAGGACTTCCTCAGACGTTTGGTGGGCTCTATGAGGTGCAGATGTCAAGCATGCATTGCAACACGTGGTTGACATACACCTTACTGAACTTGTGATTTCAGTTTATGACCCCTGTCATGTTCAGTACCTGTTTTCACTCCTTAAAGGTTCACATTGTATTGGTCCAGGAATGTCAAAGGGATGTCAAGTCACCTAGCTGATCGTGTAATCCAACTATTTAGACTCAATACATTTTGTCTATCTTTGATATGTGTTTGTTGTTGATCACAGTAACTTTTGCCTCTTAGTATATGTACACAGTTTCGGTCCATTGGTGTTTGTTCAGCAACTCCACATTCCCCGAAGAAAGTGACCATCCTAGCTTGTGTTTGCTTCCCATGGAACACCATGTGGAAACAACAAGGTGTATCAGATAAGGAGTAATACTTGATAATACAAGTCCATCCTTTCTGCTGCATTTCTAAACCTTGGCACACTTAAAAACTGCTTGCTTATTTCTCATTTAAGACTAGGTCTAATTTGTGAATTACCACTGCCTGACCATCACTCGGTGTCCGCGCTGTGTTCCAGGCACAATACTGATGCTTACACACACCGCACAGGGAATACATGGTTTGTGCTGGCTGCTGTTATATAGGCATGGCATTCTCCTCAGTTGACATGCCCACCTTCCAGCCTATCAGATAAAGTGCAGGAAATAAGTAGTGCAGGATTAGTTACAAATTTAGTAAATATAAATATTTTATATATTAGTATACTTATCCTGTGTTACCTGATGATAACGGCTTACCCTGAGCTATCGGCTACCTCCCCCATCTCTTTATTTGTCATCTGTAGGATGGCTGACTACTGGAAGGTGGTGCAGCCAAGACCAGGAAGTGATCGAAGTTCTACCTCTTTTAACACTGTCTACCAAGCCACACTTTTCTAGCCATGAGCAATAAGTGCAGGACATAAGTAGTGCAGTATATGTATACAAATATAAATATTTACATTTCACTAATTTTTCCTCATCATGAATCATACATGACCAACCATGCCCGTCTCTCTCTCCTCCATCCCAAGACAAGACTGCTGGAGTCAACTTGGGAGTCTCAATTTGGTGTTCATATCCTTTTATATCCTGGTCCAAAAAATTTAGCTGTGTACGGCTTTGATGTGTATTTATTATCATTACAATATGAAATTATGGATAAATTTACATATTTTTTATGTTGTTGGACATGTACTGCATCATGGAAGTTTATATTTTCAATTGATGAAATCACACTCCTGGTGTAGGTTCCTCCAAGACTAAGTTTCCAACTACTAGATCATCACTTAAACAACGGATCAGCTCTTGTACAAAGTCCTTCATTGATGACATCGTCCCACTCGGCGAACAAGATGCCTACGATGAGCCTCCGCTCTTACTCCCTGAGGTGCAGAGCATCAGCTAACCAGCTGAACATTCAGTGTCTGCTAGACTTCATCGGCTGCGCCTGCAGCAATGCAGTTATCTTCAGACTGCTACTATCTTCAGAAAGTCTACTATTAATGCAGACTTCCACAGCTTCTACACATAGCACGTTGGATGCATCTTCTGTGAATCTTCAGTTGCTTCATGCACCGCAGCCCTTGGACACCAACCTCTTCACACAACTCTTTATCACTCAACATGATGAACCAATTTAGCATTGATTTGCAGAGGAAAGAATTTAGGACTCATCATCCACTGCAGTTGCCCTGTGTGATGGTTTGGCAGTTGCTATAATTCCGTCAAATGAAGAGGAAGCATCAGGTGAACGCTCTCGTTCATGAAGATCAGCACCATCAGCTGTATGGTCTTGAAGCAGTTAGATGATGCACCCTGCATCAACTTGGTGAGTGAACGCACATACGTATCCCACTAGTCGCAAGGATTCACTGACTGCATCCTCTGATCATCACTGATGTCATTCTTTGTCATCCTCATCGGATGTGGATTCCACATGCAGACCTGCATGGACGCACTCACAGAATGACGACCACTCCATTGATGCATGCAGACATGAAGGTAACTCCGTTGTTTGGGGTATAGATGACATTCATCAAACCCTTTTGGAACACTCGCGAATGCATTCACAGAAGAACAGAGATGACTTGTTGGATAGAGGAAAAAGGTGTCTTTTCGGACTCAGATGCTACATCTAGGATTACGATTGGGCTAGACCTCACTTCACCATCGAAGGAGTCCAACGACGTCCTCACCAATAACATGATCAATGACAACTTTGATATCTTGACCTTTCCTCTGATTATTCCAATATCTACAGTATCAGACGACTTACCTATGACCTATAACAATGCGCCGAAATATCACCATAAACATGTCATCACTGTTGAACATGGATCTACATTCTTCACAGGAGCATGTACGCATGCATCCATGACCGCATTCAGTTAGCACAAATTATACTACCAGACCGTTTAACACCAGAAGTTTCCAACTTTGGAGAGGATAAGATGATCCTCTCTACTTACTTTGAAGAAGGGTCAACAATTCATCTCGAAGCATCTGGCACAAACACCAGGTTGCTGTGTACCAGTAGTGAGGAATTCAACAAAATTATTTATGACGCGTCATTGATCCCGGTTACGACAGTCAATCTGTATCAGTGTGGGGAAGCATGGAAATTACTTCACAACATATGTTGTAAGATAACAACGGTATTATCTTGATTTGAAGAACATCAACACAACGACCAGGAGGACAGTCTACCAACAGCAGTATTAAACGGCGGATGGTTTCGCTCGCTTCTACTCATCTAGTCATCTATACATCTATACGCATGCTCTCTCATGTATCTCCAAGCTGAACAGCAAAGTTATGGACAAGTCTGAATGCTAGTGATAGAATCACCGATTTCATACCAATATTTTGGCTGCAACACTGGTGACACCACATCTGGAATCTGTTTGGTCCGTGAGAGACAATGCCCTGCGCAGAATGCAGCTATTGTTTTCTTATCAGGGAGTCATCTGCAGATGCAAACAACACTTACAACTTAACGTCTTCATTTACAATCCAGACAACAGTCGATTGCCTTCATGACACATAGAAGTCTTCCTAATGGCAGATTCAATGATGACAGTTTCAGCCGTGACAGCCAGCCAGCAATAAACAGAATTCACATGGATGACAGATCGCTCACAACTTACAGTGTTGGTGATCTGAATATGAAGAATGGCACATCTTCATGGCATATCAAATAGGTTTCAGGACCGACATCTTTGTTACAGATGAAGTGTTTACCTGTTTGTACTACCTCACCGACCGTCTTCCTGCAGCAATGAGCATGGTGTACACAGAATGGTGTCATATAGCAGGGAGATTATTGATAAAGTCAGAGTTGGATCTGACACAAGTTCTATATTCTGGGGAAGAAGAATATTCACAACACTGAAGTGCTGAGACAAGACTGAAGCCATGATACCACAAGTTCTACTGTTTCCATTACCACTACGACAGTGACAGTGCGCCTCAGTGCAGCATTTGACCTGAAGGGGAAGACTACAGCTATGCTCATTACTACATTCGTTCAAGCTGTAAGACCAAGAATGTAGATTTAAGGCTCCATGTGGTACCACAACACAAGTGATGTCTACGAGCCACTAGACCAGACACTGCTTGAATTATTGACACAGAAAATGTTCTGTCTACTTGCCCCAGCAACAGCGACATGGATGTCTGAAATACATGATCTTTTCTTCAGTTGTACAGGGTTCGACTCCAGTCATCGTGAGACTGTACAACTTGGACGGAAGTAGGATTTCATCATTATGTCCAGTCAGAGCACTGAAAGTATATCTCCAATGAACTAAAACAAGGGCCTGTTCATCCCATTATCTATTGAGACTACTACGGAAGTACTTTTCAACACTCTCTCAGTATGGATGAGAACTGTTATATTGAGGGCCCACAAAGCAGCACTACTTAAACCTCTGTGAGCTTCTAATCCACACAAAGTGAGAGCCCTGACATTGACATTTGCTCTACTTTTATACTGCTTGCTATCAACTATAGTGAAGGGCAGCTTTTGGAAATCAAATACAGTGTTTGCCAAGAAGGTGCTGTGTATCACTCACCCTTTCATCATGTGACTTGTTGAGATGAAGACGCTCTACGGAGTGTAATGGTTGAGAGTCCATGTGCTCATCTTGAGCAGGCTAGCATGAGTGATTATGACACAGTACTTGTAATGAAGTTACTTGTACATGAAGAAATCTTGACATACAGTTGCATTAGATACTAGATCGATGCTACCTGATCTATACTGAGTCAAAAAAGAAACTTCACATTCTTTCTTCAGGGCACTATAAAAAAACGGAGATAGTAAGATAGTTAAATTGTTATTATTTCAATGCTGAGATCTGTGTGATGTACTCGATACACTGACAGTGCCACAATCAGTTCCATCAGGCTACACCGTTGTTCCAAAACATGGGTATACAGAATGTTAAGTCACAAGGATAAAAATTTGAAATTTCTCAGTTAAATATTGTGTATTGCTGCCCTGCGCATTCACCGCTGCCAAACGCTGTCTCCTCATCGACTGCCTGATGCTTGTGAACATGTGCTTGGGGATCCTGTGCCATTGCTCTTGCAAGTTCTGAGGTTCGTTCATAAGACCACGAAGCCTTGTTCCAAGTGCATTCCAAACATGCTCTATTGGATTAATGTCTTGGGACTTCGATGGCCAGTCCATGACGTTGATTCCAGCATTTTGAAGGAAATTTCTTGTCAACATCATGGTATGGGGCCGAGCATTATCATGCTGGAACTGTAGACCTGGGCCATGAGCCGCCATGAAAGGAAATAGTTCAAGGGTGAGCACCTGGTCGTGGTAAACAGCAGCTGTGAGATTTCCGCGGATGACCAGAATTCGGGATAGGTTGTTCCCATAGAAAGCACCCCACACCATGCAACTTCAACCCCCGAATCTGTAGACTTCCTGTACACAACATTCATTGGGCATACCATTCATGTTGTCGTCTCCAGACTCTATGCCTGCCGTCGTCGAATCTGAGGGTAAACCTGGATTCATCACTAAACACGACTCAATTCCAGTCTCGCTGGTGGTCCATGGGCTGTGATGTTGGGCCCACAGCAGATGTTGATGTTGATGAAACGGTGTCAGTATTGGCCCACGATATGGATATCAAGAATGGAGATTGGCAGACCGCCAATTTCAAATGGTCTGTGAGGACAGTAGACCTCTAAACATCTCAGCCCTGGTTTGTGTATCTTGCAAGAATCTGTTACGTAGGTGACATGGGACAATTTGACGGTCTTCTGCTTGTGATGTCATTAGAAGCGATCAGAAGTTTTGCCAGTTTGTTGTCAACGGCCTTGCAAGTAATACACAGTATGATGGCTGCATCCCATTGCTCTTGCGACGTCTGTAACTGATCTTTCTGCTTGCAACATGCCAACGGCACGCTCACGTTGCACATTTGACAATCATGGCATTTAAAGTACCTTTTAGAACTGTGGTTTAAAAGTGTTTTTTCGAATATTGGGGCCAATGCAAACATGCAAATGAAGAAAACTTTGATGCGAAGATCACGTTTTGACTGCACGTGCAAACCAATGCCTGATTTGGCATTAACGTCATTTGCTCAACAAATGGATGGGTTTGAGTGGGTTTTGCTAATGTTTTTCCCTTTCAACGAATGCTTCATGAGAAGACAAGTTTGAATGGATGTAATCCCCCCATCTCACAGATGGATATTGGAAGAACAGGACCGAACTATCACCGCTACAGTACTGGATGTACTTATATGGCAGTCAACAGAATCCAGCGTAGCCTGGCCCACCATTTCCAGGGATTCTGTAAACATAATAACCATGAGTCAGGATAACGAAATATGTAATTTTCTGAATAAAATTGATGTTTTATGCTTATCTTGACTCATGACGTCAAGTCCTCCCAAACACCACTCACAGGCAACCTGAATTCTTGTGTTGGTCTTGCGAGATTTTGAGACAGTTCCAGGCATGGCTGGTCATGTTACCATAAAGGCAGGAAAAGAAGTCTTCCGGTGGGTGGGTGTATTGTATGTCAGCTTCAGTTAGAAGGGAACTTCAAGGGATTTCAAGTGTCCCACTATCTTCGCATAGAGGGAAGAGAATGGCATAATAAACATGAGTCAGGATAAGTACAAAATATCAATTATATTCAGAGAATTACACTTTTTATTTACCTTAAATTGATGCTAAACAGTTGTGTGTGTTGCCAACAATAACATACACAGTGAAACCATCTACTAATTCTTGATATAATCAGGACATTACATAAATGGTAAAATCATTCATTTTAAGCTTTATCTAAAGAGTGTTAACTTCTGACGATGAAGCTGAGACTTTTGTATAACATTTAATGGAAATTAGGTGAGATACATACTAATGAGCAAACCAATGTCATTTTTTTCAATGTTACAAGATGCATAAATCAAGCCATAATGTCAACTAAGATGTTGTATTATTTTCAGCAATTTTGTCACATTTTAAGATATGGCTTGTGCTCTGTTAATAATGATAAAACAGGAGAATATGGGAATCTCATAACTAACTTTTATATTGGACATGACCATCCAAATCACTATTATCTCCTTTTTCATGTAGTACTTTGTCATCTTGTCTTTTAAATTGTGAAACTATCAAAACATATCGGCTTCCACTGGAGGACTTTGTTCACATCCGCATCCAAAACAAATTTGCTCCAAGTGATCTCAATTACATGGATACATAGCAGAGTTATCACCCCTTGTCTTTATACGTGTATGACCTCTCCGTCGTCATTTGGCATCAGAGGAAAATCCATTTTTGACATTTATTGCGAAATATTTTTAATGTGAAGCATATAATGTTATACAATAGCACAAAAACCCATTTCTTATACACTTATGTCATTCAGATATCAGACTGTATTGTTTTTGTTCAAACTTGCCGTAAAGATGCCAATTTAATTTAAAATAAAATCACAGCATGGTTTATTAATAGGTGTATGAGAAAAAGCAGAGAAAGTTACTGTTATTTAATGCATAACAAAATTTTGACAGTATTTATCACTGTCTATTCCTGAAACCGCCGAGATAGTCACACTTGTATTTATACCAACGGATAGTAAATTTGATATTCTACATCCCTGTGTACTTTTATAGCTGTATGCAGATCCCAAACCACATGAGCTCTAATCTTGCACAGGGTTCAATTTTCAAACCATATGAACAAGTGCACCAGGAAAACAAATTGGCATCCAGTGCTGTAAATATAGAGTGCTACGCCTGGTTAGCTTAAGCTATGTCTAAGATACCGGTTTAATGCAATGCCAAAGCACACGTTATACTTATGACAGGACTAGAATTTATGCCCAACATATGCCACTGGAGTCAACGTTTGGCTCAAAGACGTCATCATCCACTCCTGCGTGTGGGAGGAGCATCCGACAACCATCTGACTGTCCTTAGCTGCTTCTGGTTGGTGAAGCTCACGGTCAGTTTGGACAAGTGTCATTTTCACACTCCAACATCGTGTTCCTGGGTCACACCATGGGAGAGATATTTGTTGTGTCCAACTACGTGAAGGTCGATGTTATGTTGGACATCCCACTCACTCCTTCCAAGATTGAGATCCAGTGTTTATTTCCAGTGGCAGGACACTACAAGAGGCTCTCTCCTAACCTCACAACTGTAGCAGCTCCTCTTACTGTGCTCCAAGTCTATGTTGTCTGGTCCAAGGTTCCAGCAAGTCTTCAAGGTTGGTGTAGTTGTGTTCCATAATGAAGACCATGCTGTGCTCCAAGTCCATGTTGTGTGGACCAAGGTTCCAGCAAGCATTCATGCTTGCCTAGTTGTGTTCCATAATGAAGAGCATGCTGTGCTCGAAGTCTACGTTGTGTGGACCAAGGTTCCAGCAAGTCTTCATGCTTGGTGTAGTTGTGTTCCATAATGAAGAGCATGCTGTGCTCCAAGTCTATGTTGTGTGGTCCAGGGTTCCAGCAAGTCTTCATGCTTGGTGTAGTTGTGTTCCATAATGAAGACCATGCTGTGCTCCAAGTCTATGTTGTGTGGACCAAGGTTCCAGCAAGTCTTCATGCTTGGTGTAGTTGTGTTCCATAATGAAGACCATGCTGTGCTCCAAGTCTATGTTGTGTGGACCAAGGTTCCAGCAAGTCTTCATGCTTGGTGTAGTTGTGTTCCATAATGAAGAGCATGCTGTGCTCCAAGTCTATGTTGTGTGGACCAAGGTTCCAGCAAGTCTTCAAGGTTGGTGTAGTTGTGTTCCATAATGAAGAGCATGCTGTGCTCCAAGTCTATGTTGTGTGGACCAAGGTTCCAGCAAGTCTTCAAGGTTGGTGTAGTTGTGTTCCATAATGAAGACCATGCTGTGCTCCAAGTCTATGTTGTGTGGACCAAGGTTCCAGCAAGTCTTCAAGGTTGGTGTAGTTGTGTTCCATAATGAAGACCATGCTGTGCTCCAAGTCTATGTTGTGTGGACCAAGGTTCCAGCAAGTCTTCAAGGTTGGTGTAGTTGTGTTCCATAATGAAGACCATGCTGTGCTCCAAGTCCATGTTGTGTGGACCAAGGTTCCAGCAAGCATTCATGCTTGCCTAGTTGTGTTCCATAATGAAGAGCATGCTGTGCTCGAAGTCTACGTTGTGTGGACCAAGGTTCCAGCAAGTCTTCATGCTTGGTGTAGTTGTGTTCCATAATGAAGAGCATGCTGTGCTCCAAGTCTATGTTGTGTGGTCCAGGGTTCCAGCAAGTCTTCATGCTTGGTGTAGTTGTGTTCCATAATGAAGACCATGCTGTGCTCCAAGTCTATGTTGTGTGGACCAAGGTTCCAGCAAGTCTTCATGCTTGGTGTAGTTGTGTTCCATAATGAAGACCATGCTGTGCTCCAAGTCTATGTTGTGTGGACCAAGGTTCCAGCAAGTCTTCATGCTTGGTGTAGTTGTGTTCCATAATGAAGACCATGCTGTGCTCCAAGTCCATGTTGTGTGGACCAAGGTTCCAGCAAGTCTTCAAGGTTGGTGTAGTTGTGTTCCATAATGAAGACCATGCTGTGCTCCAAGTCTATGTTGTGTGGACCAAGGTTCCAGCAAGTCTTCATGCTTGGTGTAGTTGTGTTCCATAATGAAGACCATGCTGTGCTCCAAGTCCATGTTGTGTGGACCAAGGTTCCAGCAAGTCTTCATGCTTGGTGTAGTTGTGTTCCATAATGAAGACCATGCTGTGCTCCAAGTCTATGTTGTGTGGACCAAGGTTCCAGCAAGTCTTCATGCTTGGTGTAGTTGTGTTCCATAATGAAGACCATGCTGTGCTCCAAGTCTATGTTGTGTGGACCAAGGTTCCAGCAAGTCTTCATGCTTGGTGTAGTTGTGTTCCATAATGAAGACCATGCTGTGCTCCAAGTCCATGTTGTGTGGACCAAGGTTCCAGCAAGTCTTCATGCTTGGTGTAGTTGTGTTCCATAATGAAGACCATGCTGTGCTCCAAGTCCATGTTGTGTGGACCAAGGTTCCAGCAAGTCTTCATGCTTGGTGTAGTTGTGTTCCATAATGAAGACCATGCTGTGCTCCAAGTCTATGTTGTGTGGACCAAGGTTCCAGCAAGTCTTCATGCTTGGTGTAGTTGTGTTCCATAATGAAGACCATGCTGTGCTCCAAGTCCATGTTGTGTGGACCAAGGTTCCAGCAAGTCTTCATGCTTGGTGTAGTTGTGTTCCATAATGAAGAGCATGCTGTGCTCCAAGTCCATGTTGTGTGGACCAAGGTTCCAGCAAGTCTTCAAGGTTGGTGTAGTTGTGTTCCATAATGAAGACCATGCTGTGCTCCAAGTCTATGTTGTGTGGACCAAGGTTCCAGCAAGTCTTCATGCTTGGTGTAGTTGTGTTCCATAATGAAGACCATGCTGTGCTCCAAGCCTATGTTGTGTGGACCAAGGTTCCAGCAAGTCTTCAAGCTTGGTGTAGTTGTGTTCCATAATGAAGAGCATGCTGTGCTCCAAGTCTATGTTGTGTGCACCAAGGTTCCAGCAAGTCTTCAAGGTTGGTGTAGTTGTGTTCCATAATGAAGACCATGCTGTGCTCCAAGTCTATGTTGTGTGGACCAAGGTTCCAGCAAGTCTTCAAGGTTGGTGTAGTTGTGTTCCATAATGAAGACCATGCTGTGCTCCAAGCCTATGTTGTGTGGACCAAGGTTCCAGCAAGTCTTCAAGGTTGGTGTAGTTGTGTTCCATAATGAAGACCATGCTGTGCTCCAAGTCTATGTTGTGTGGACCAAGGTTCCAGCAAGTGTTCAAGCTTGGTGTAGTTGTGTTCCATAATGAAGACCATGCTGTGCTCCAAGTCTATGTTGTGTGCACCAAGGTTCCAGCAAGTCTTCAAGGTTGGTGTAGTTGTGTTCCATAATGAAGACCATGCTGTGCTCCAAGTCTATGTTGTGTGCACCAAGGTTCCAGCAAGTCTTCATGCTTGGTGTAGTTGTGTTCCATAATGAAGACCATGCTGTGCTCCAAGTCTATGTTGTGTGCACCAAGGTTCCAGCAAGCATACATGCTTGGTGTAGTTGTGTTCCATAATGAAGAGCATGCTGTGCTCCAAGCCTATGTTGTGTGGACCAAGGTTCCAGCAAGTGTTCAAGCTTGGTGTAGTTGTGTTCCATAATGAAGACCATGCTGTGCTCCAAGTCTATGTTGTGTGGACCAAGGTTCCAGCAAGTCTTCAAGGTTGGTGTAGTTGTGTTCCATAATGAAGACCATGCTGTGCTCCAAGTCTATGTTGTGTGCACCAAGGTTCCAGCAAGCATTCATGCTTGGTGTAGTTGTGTTCCATAATGAAGACCATGCTGTGCTCCAAGTCTATGTTGTTTGGACCAAGGTTCCATCAAGCATACATGCTTGGTGTAGTTGTGTTCCATAATGAAGACCATGCTGTGCTCCAAGTCTATGTTGTGTGGACCAAGGTTCCAGCAAGTCTTCAAGCTTGGTGTAGTTGTGTTCCATAATGAAGACCATGCTGTGCTCCAAGTCTATGTTGTGTGGACCAAGGTTCCAGCAAGTCTTCAAGGTTGGTGTAGTTGTGTTCCATAATGAAGAGCATGCTGTGCTCGAAGCCTATGTTGTGTGGACCAAGGTTCCAGCAAGTCTTCAAGCTTGGTGTAGTTGTGTTCCATAATGAAGACCATGCTGTGCTCCAAGCCTATGTTGTGTGGACCAAGGTTCCAACAAGTCTTCAAGCTTGGTGTAGTTGTGTTCCATAATGAAGAGCATGCTGTGCTCCAAGTCTATGTTGTGTGGACCAAGGTTCCAGCAAGTCTTTAAGGTTGGTGTAGTTGTGTTCCATAATGAAGACCATGCTGTGCTCCAAGTCTATGTTGTGTGGACCAAGGTTCCAGCAAGTCTTCCAGGTTGGTGTAGTTGTGTTCCATAATGAAGAGCATGCTGTGCTCCAAGCCTATGTTGTGTGGACCAAGGTTCCAGCAAGTCTTCAAGGTTGGTGTAGTTGTGTTCCATAATGAAGACCATGCTGTGCTCCAAGTCTATGTTGTGTGGACCAAGGTTCCAGCAAGTCTTCAAGCTTGGTGTAGTTGTGTTCCATAATGAAGACCATGCTGTGCTCCAAGTCTATGTTGTGTGGACCAAGGTTCCAGCAAGTCTTCAAGGTTGGTGTAGTTGTGTTCCATAATGAAGACCATGCTGTGCTCCAAGCCTATGTTGTGTGGACCAAGGTTCCAACAAGTCTTCAAGCTTGGTGTAGTTGTGTTCCATAATGAAGAGCATGCTGTGCTCCAAGTCTATGTTGTGTGGACCAAGGTTTCAGCAAGTCTTCAAGGTTGGTGTAGTTGTGTTCCATAATGAAGACCATGCTGTGCTCCAAGTCTATGTTGTGTGGACCAAGGTTCCAGCAAGTCTTCAAGGTTGGTGTAGTTGTGTTCCATAATGAAGACCATGCTGTGCTCCAAGCCTATGTTGTGTGGACCAAGGTTCCAGCAAGTCTTCAAGGTTGATGTAGTTGTGTTCCATAATGAAGACCATGCTGTGCTCCAAGCCTATGTTGTGTGGACCAAGGTTCCAGCAAGTCTTCAAGGTTGGTGTAGTTGTGTTCCATAATGAAGACCATGCTGTGCTCCAAGTCTATGTTGTGTGGACCAAGGTTCCAGCAAGTCTTCATGCTTGGTGTAGTTGTGTTCCATAATGAAGACCATGCTGTGCTCCAAGTCCATGTTGTGTGGACCAAGGTTCCAGCAAGTCTTCATGCTTGGTGTAGTTGTGTTCCATAATGAAGACCATGCTGTGCTCCAAGTCTATGTTGTGTGGACCAAGGTTCCAGCAAGTCTTCAAGCTTGGTGTAGTTGTGTTCCATAATGAAGACCATGCTGTGCTCCAAGTCCATGTTGTGTGGACCAAGGTTCCAGCAAGTCTTCATGCTTGGTGTAGTTGTGTTCCATAATGAAGACCATGCTGTGCTCCAAGTCTATGTTGTGTGGACCAAGGTTCCAGCAAGTCTTCAAGGTTGGTGTAGTTGTGTTCCATAATGAAGACCATGCTGTGCTCCAAGTCTATGTTGTGTGGACCAAGGTTCCAGCAAGTCTTCATGCTTGGTGTAGTTGTGTCCATAATGAAGACCATGCTGTGCTCCAAGCCTATGTTGTGTGGACCAAGGTTCCAGCAAGTCTTCAAGCTTGGTGTAGTTGTGTTCCATAATGAAGACCATGCTGTGCTCCAAGTCTATGTTGTGTGCACCAAGGTTCCAGCAAGTCTTCAAGGTTGGTGTAGTTGTGTTCCATAATGAAGACCATGCTGTGCTCCAAGTCTATGTTGTGTGGACCAAGGTTCCAGCAAGTCTTCAAGGTTGGTGTAGTTGTGTTCCATAATGAAGACCATGCTGTGCTCCAAGCCTATGTTGTGTGGACCAAGGTTCCAGCAAGTCTTCAAGGTTGGTGTAGTTGTGTTCCATAATGAAGACCATGCTGTGCTCCAAGTCTATGTTGTGTGGACCAAGGTTCCAGCAAGTGTTCAAGCTTGGTGTAGTTGTGTTCCATAATGAAGACCATGCTGTGCTCCAAGTCTATGTTGTGTGCACCAAGGTTCCAGCAAGTCTTCAAGGTTGGTGTAGTTGTGTTCCATAATGAAGACCATGCTGTGCTCCAAGTCTATGTTGTGTGCACCAAGGTTCCAGCAAGTCTTCAAGGTTGGTGTAGTTGTGTTCCATAATGAAGACCATGCTGTGCTCCAAGTCTATGTTGTGTGCACCAAGGTTCCAGCAAGTCTTCAAGCTTGGTGTAGTTGTGTTCCATAATGAAGACCATGCTGTGCTCCAAGTCTATGTTGTGTGCACCAAGGTTCCAGCAAGCATACATGCTTGGTGTAGTTGTGTTCCATAATGAAGAGCATGCTGTGCTCCAAGCCTATGTTGTGTGGACCAAGGTTCCAGCAAGTGTTCAAGCTTGGTGTAGTTGTGTTCCATAATGAAGACCATGCTGTGCTCCAAGTCTATGTTGTGTGGACCAAGGTTCCAGCAAGTCTTCATGCTTGGTGTAGTTGTGTTCCATAATGAAGACCATGCTGTGCTCCAAGCCTATGTTGTGTGGACCAAGGTTCCAACAAGTCTTCAAGCTTGGTGTAGTTGTGTTCCATAATGAAGAGCATGCTGTGCTCCAAGTCTATGTTGTGTGGACCAAGGTTCCAGCAAGTCTTTAAGGTTGGTGTAGTTGTGTTCCATAATGAAGACCATGCTGTGCTCCAAGTCTATGTTGTGTGGACCAAGGTTCCAGCAAGTCTTCCAGGTTGGTGTAGTTGTGTTCCATAATGAAGAGCATGCTGTGCTCCAAGCCTATGTTGTGTGGACCAAGGTTCCAGCAAGTCTTCAAGGTTGGTGTAGTTGTGTTCCATAATGAAGACCATGCTGTGCTCCAAGTCTATGTTGTGTGGACCAAGGTTCCAGCAAGTCTTCAAGCTTGGTGTAGTTGTGTTCCATAATGAAGACCATGCTGTGCTCCAAGCCTATGTTGTGTGGACCAAGGTTCCAGCAAGTCTTCCAGGTTGGTGTAGTTGTGTTCCATAATGAAGAGCATGCTGTGCTCCAAGCCCATGTTGTGTGGACCAAGGTTCCAGCAAGTCTTCAAGGTTGGTGTAGTTGTGTTCCATAATGAAGAGCATGCTGTGCTCCAAGCCTATGTTGTGTGGACCAAGGTTCCAGCAAGTCTTCAAGGTTGGTGTAGTTGTGTTCCATAATGAAGACCATGCTGTGCTCCAAGTCTATGTTGTGTGGACCAAGGTTCCAGCAAGTCTTCAAGCTTGGTGTAGTTGTGTTCCATAATGAAGACCATGCTGTGCTCCAAGCCTATGTTGTGTGGACCAAGGTTCCAGCAAGTCTTCAAGGTTGGTGTAGTTGTGTTCCATAATGAAGACCATGCTGTGCTCCAAGTCTATGTTGTGTGCACCAAGGTTCCAGCAAGTCTTCAAGCTTGGTGTAGTTGTGTTCCATAATGAAGAGCATGCTGTGCTCCAAGTCTATGTTGTGTGGACCAAGGTTCCAGCAAGTCTTCAAGGTTGGTGTAGTTGTGTTCCATAATGAAGACCATGCTGTGCTCCAAGTCTATGTTGTGTGCACCAAGGTTCCAGCAAGTCTTCAAGGTTGGTGTAGTTGTGTTCCATAATGAAGACCATGCTGTGCTCCAAGTCTATGTTGTGTGGACCAAGGTTCCAGCAAGTCTTCAAGCTTGGTGTAGTTGTGTTCCATAATGAAGACCATGCTGTGCTCCAAGTCTATGTTGTGTGCACCAAGGTTCCAGCAAGTCTTCAAGGTTGGTGTAGTTGTGTTCCATAATGAAGACCATGCTGTGCTCCAAGTCTATGTTGTGTGCACCAAGGTTCCAGCAAGTCTTCAAGCTTGGTGTAGTTGTGTTCCATAATGAAGACCATGCTGTGCTCCAAGTCTATGTTGTGTGGACCAAGGTTCCAGCAAGTCTTCAAGGTTGGTGTAGTTGTGTTCCATAATGAAGACCATGCTGTGCTCCAAGTCTATGTTGTGTGGACCAAGGTTCCAACAAGTCTTCAAGCTTGGTGTAGTTGTGTTCCATAATGAAGACCATGCTGTGCTCCAAGTCTATGTTGTGTGGACCAAGGTTCCAGCAAGTCTTCAAGCTTGGTGTAGTTGTGTTCCATAATGAAGACCATGCTGTGCTCCAAGCCTATGTTGTGTGGACCAAGGTTCCAGCAAGTCTTCAAGCTTGGTGTAGTTGTGTTCCATAATGAAGACCATGCTGTGCTCCAAGTCTATGTTGTGTGGACCAAGGTTCCAGCAAGTCTTCAATCTTGGTGTAGTTGTGTTCCATAATGAAGACCATGCTGTGCTCCAAGTCTATGTTGTGTGCACCAAGGTTCCAGCAAGTCTTCATGCTTGGTGTAGTTGTGTTCCATAATGAAGACCATGCTGTGCTCCAAGTCTATGTTGTGTGGACCAAGGTTCCAGCAAGTCTTCAAGCTTGGTGTAGTTGTGTTCCATAATGAAGACCATGCTGTGCTCCAAGTCTATGTTGTGTGCACCAAGGTTCCAGCAAGTCTTCATGCTTGGTGTAGTTGTGTTCCATAATGAAGACCATGCTGTGCTCCAAGTCTATGTTGTGTGCACCAAGGTTCCAGCAAGTCTTCAAGCTTGGTGTAGTTGTGTTCCATAATGAAGACCATGCTGTGCTCCAAGTCTATGTTGTGTGGACCAAGGTTCCAGCAAGTCTTCAAGGTTGGTGTAGTTGTGTTCCATAATGAAGACCATGCTGTGCTCCAAGTCTATGTTGTGTGGACCAAGGTTCCAGCAAGTCTTCAAGGTTGGTGTAGTTGTGTTCCATAATGAAGAGCATGATGTGCTCCAAGCCTATGTTGTGTGGACCAAGGTTCCAGCAAGTCTTCAAGCTTGGTGTAGTTGTGTTCCATAATGAAGAGCATGCTGTGCTCCAAGTCTATGTTGTGTGGACCAAGGTTCCAGCAAGTCTTCAAGCTTGGTGTAGTTGTGTTCCATAATGAAGAGCATGCTGTGCTCCAAGTCTATGTTGTGTGGACCAAGGTTCCAGCAAGTCTTCAAGCTTGGTGTAGTTGTGTTCCATAATGAAGACCATGCTGTGCTCCAAGTCTATGTTGTGTGGACCAAGGTTCCAGCAAGTCTTCAAGGTTGGTGTAGTTGTGTTCCATAATGAAGAGCATGCTGTGCTCCAAGCCTATGTTGTGTGGACCAAGGTTCCAGCAAGTCTTCAAGCTTGGTGTAGTTGTGTTCCATAATGAAGACCATGCTGTGCTCCAAGTCTATGTTGTGTGGACCAAGGTTCCAGCAAGTCTTCAAGCTTGGTGTAGTTGTGTTCCATAATGAAGACCATGCTGTGCTCCAAGTCTATGTTGTGTGGACCAAGGTTCCAGCAAGTCTTCAAGGTTGGTGTAGTTGTGTTCCATAATGAAGACCATGCTGTGCTCCAAGCCTATGTTGTGTGGACCAAGGTTCCAATAAGTCTTCAAGCTTGGTGTAGTTGTGTTCCATAATGAAGAGCATGCTGTGCTCCAAGTCAATGTTGTGTGGACCAAGGTTTCAGCAAGTCTTCAAGGTTGGTGTAGTTGTGTTCCATAATGAAGAGCATGCTGTGCTCCAAGTCTATGTTGTGTGGACCAAGGTTCCAGCAAGTCTTCAAGGTTGGTGTAGTTGTGTTCCATAATGAAGACCATGCTGTGCTCCAAGTCTATGTTGTGTGGACCAAGGTTCCAGCAAGTCTTCAAGGTTGATGTAGTTGTGTTCCATAATGAAGACCATGCTGTGCTCCAAGCCTATGTTGTGTGGACCAAGGTTCCAGCAAGTCTTCAAGGTTGGTGTAGTTGTGTTCCATAATGAAGACCATGCTGTGCTCCAAGTCTATGTTGTGTGGACCAAGGTTCCAGCAAGTCTTCAAGGTTGGTGTAGTTGTGTTCCATAATGAAGAGCATGATGTGCTCCAAGCCTATTTTGTGTGGACCAAGGTTCCAGCAAGTCTTCAAGCTTGGTGTAGTTGTGTTCCATAATGAAGAGCATGCTGTGCTCCAAGTCTATGTTGTGTGGACCAAGGTTCCAGCAAGTCTTCAAGGTTGGTGTAGTTGTGTTCCATAATGAAGAGCATGCTGTGCTCCAAGTCTATGTTGTGTGGACCAAGGTTCCAGCAAGTCTTCAAGCTTGGTGTAGTTGTGTTCCATAATGAAGACCATGCTGTGCTCCAAGTCTATGTTGTGTGGACCAAGGTTCCAGCAAGTCTTCAAGGTTGGTGTAGTTGTGTTCCATAATGAAGAGCATGCTGTGCTCCAAGCCTATGTTGTGTGGACCAAGGTTCCAGCAAGTCTTCAAGCTTGGTGTAGTTGTGTTCCATAATGAAGACCATGCTGTGCTCCAAGTCTATGTTGTGTGGACCAAGGTTCCAGCAAGTCTTCAAGCTTGGTGTAGTTGTGTTCCATAATGAAGACCATGCTGTGCTCCAAGTCTATGTTGTGTGGACCAAGGTTCCAGCAAGTCTTCAAGCTTGGTGTAGTTGTGTTCCATAATGAAGACCATGCTGTGCTCCAAGTCCATGTTGTGTGGACCAAGGTTCCAGCAAGTCTTCAAGGTTGGTGTAGTTGTGTTCCATAATGAAGACCATGCTGTGCTCCAAGTCTATGTTGTGTGGACCAAGGTTCCAGCAAGTCTTCAAAGTTGGTGTAGTTGTGTTCCATAATGAAGACCATGCTGTGCTCCAAGTCTATGTTGTGTGCACCAAGGTTCCAGCAAATCTTCAATCTTGGTGTAGTTGTGTTCCATAATGAAGACCATGCTGTGCTCCAAGTCTATGTTGTGTGGACCAAGGTTCCAGCAAGTCTTCAAGGTTGGTGTAGTTGTGTTCCATAATGAAGACCATGCTGTGCTCCAAGTCTATGTTGTGTGGACCAAGGTTTCAGCAAGTCTTCAAGGTTGGTGTAGTTGTGTTCCATAATGAAGAGCATGCTGTGCTCCAAGTCTATGTTGTGTGGACCAAGGTTCCAGCAAGTCTTCAAGGTTGGTGTAGTTGTGTTCCATAATGAAGACCATGCTGTGCTCCAAGTCTATGTTGTGTGGACCAAGGTTCCAGCAAGTCTTCAAGGTTGATGTAGTTGTGTTCCATAATGAAGACCATGCTGTGCTCCAAGCCTATGTTGTGTGGACCAAGGTTCCAGCAAGTCTTCAAGGTTGGTGTAGTTGTGTTCCATAATGAAGACCATGCTGTGCTCCAAGTCTATGTTGTGTGGACCAAGGTTCCAGCAAGTCTTCAAGGTTGGTGTAGTTGTGTTCCATAATGAAGAGCATGATGTGCTCCAAGCCTATTTTGTGTGGACCAAGGTTCCAGCAAGTCTTCAAGCTTGGTGTAGTTGTGTTCCATAATGAAGAGCATGCTGTGCTCCAAGTCTATGTTGTGTGGACCAAGGTTCCAGCAAGTCTTCAAGGTTGGTGTAGTTGTGTTCCATAATGAAAAGCATGCTGTGCTCCAAGTCTATGTTGTGTGGACCAAGGTTCCAGCAAGTCTTCAAGCTTGGTGTAGTTGTGTTCCATAATGAAGACCATGCTGTGCTCCAAGTCTATGTTGTGTGGACCAAGGTTCCAGCAAGTCTTCAAGGTTGGTGTAGTTGTGTTCCATAATGAAGAGCATGCTGTGCTCCAAGCCTATGTTGTGTGGACCAAGGTTCCAGCAAGTCTTCAAGCTTGGTGTAGTTGTGTTCCATAATGAAGACCATGCTGTGCTCCAAGTCTATGTTGTGTGGATCAAGGTTCCAGCAAGTCTTCAAGCTTGGTGTAGTTGTGTTCCATAATGAAGACCATGCTGTGCTCCAAGTCTATGTTGTGTGGACCAAGGTTCCAGCAAGTCTTCAAGCTTGGTGTAGTTGTGTTCCATAATGAAGACCATGCTGTGCTCCAAGTCCATGTTGTGTGGACCAAGGTTCCAGCAAGTCTTCAAGGTTGGTGTAGTTGTGTTCCATAATGAAGACCATGCTGTGCTCCAAGTCTATGTTGTGTGGACCAAGGTTCCAGCAAGTCTTCAAAGTTGGTGTAGTTGTGTTCCATAATGAAGACCATGCTGTGCTCCAAGTCTATGTTGTGTGGACCAAGGTTCCAGCAAGTCTTCAAGGTTGGTGTAGTTGTGTTCCATAATGAAGACCATGCTGTGCTCCAAGTCTATGTTGTGTGGACCAAGGTTCCAGCAAGTCTTCAAGCTTGGTGTAGTTGTGTTCCATAATGAAGACCATGCTGTGCTCCAAGTCTATGTTGTGTGGACCAAGGTTCCAGTAAGTCTTCAAGCTTGGTGTAGTTGTGTTCCATAATGAAGACCATGCTGTGCTCCAAGTCTATGTTGTGTGGACCAAGGTTCCAGCAAGTCTTCAAGCTTGGTGTAGTTGTGTTCCATAATGAAGACCATGCTGTGCTCCAAGTCTATGTTGTGTGCACCAAGGTTCCAGCAAGTCTTCAAGCTTGGTGTAGTTGTGTTCCATAATGAAGACCATGCTGTGCTCCAAGCCTATGTTGTGTGGACCAAGGTTCCAGCAAGTCTTCAAGCTTGGTGTAGTTGTGTTCCATAATGAAGACCATGCTGTGCTCCAAGTCTATGTTGTGTGCACCAAGGTTCCAGCAAGTCTTCAAGCTTGGTGTAGTTGTGTTCCATAATGAAGAGCATGCTGTGCTCCAAGTCTATGTTGTGTGGACCAAGGTTCCAGCAAGTCTTCAAGGTTGGTGTAGTTGTGTTCCATAATGAAGACCATGCTGTGCTCCAAGTCTATGTTGTGTGCACCAAGGTTCCAGCAAGTCTTCAAGCTTGGTGTAGTTGTGTTCCATAATGAAGACCATGCTGTGCTCCAAGTCTATGTTGTGTGGACCAAGGTTCCAGCAAGTCTTCAAGCTTGGTGTAGTTGTGTTCCATAATGAAGACCATGCTGTGCTCCAAGTCTATGTTGTGTGCACCAAGGTTCCAGCAAGTCTTCAAGGTTGGTGTAGTTGTGTTCCATAATGAAGACCATGCTGTGCTCCAAGTCTATGTTGTGTGCACCAAGGTTCCAGCAAGTCTTCAAGCTTGGTGTAGTTGTGTTCCATAATGAAGACCATGCTGTGCTCCAAGTCTATGTTGTGTGGACCAAGGTTCCAGCAAGTCTTCAAGGTTGGTGTAGTTGTGTTCCATAATGAAGACCATGCTGTGCTCCAAGTCTATGTTGTGTGGACCAAGGTTCCAACAAGTCTTCAAGCTTGGTGTAGTTGTGTTCCATAATGAAGACCATGCTGTGCTCCAAGTCTATGTTGTGTGGACCAAGGTTCCAGCAAGTCTTCAAGCTTGGTGTAGTTGTGTTCCATAATGAAGACCATGCTGTGCTCCAAGCCTATGTTGTGTGGACCAAGGTTCCAGCAAGTCTTCAAGCTTGGTGTAGTTGTGTTCCATAATGAAGACCATGCTGTGCTCCAAGTCTATGTTGTGTGGACCAAGGTTCCAGCAAGTCTTCAATCTTGGTGTAGTTGTGTTCCATAATGAAGACCATGCTGTGCTCCAAGTCTATGTTGTGTGCACCAAGGTTCCAGCAAGTCTTCATGCTTGGTGTAGTTGTGTTCCATAATGAAGACCATGCTGTGCTCCAAGTCTATGTTGTGTGGACCAAGGTTCCAGCAAGTCTTCAAGCTTGGTGTAGTTGTGTTCCATAATGAAGACCATGCTGTGCTCCAAGTCTATGTTGTGTGCACCAAGGTTCCAGCAAGTCTTCATGCTTGGTGTAGTTGTGTTCCATAATGAAGACCATGCTGTGCTCCAAGTCTATGTTGTGTGCACCAAGGTTCCAGCAAGTCTTCAAGCTTGGTGTAGTTGTGTTCCATAATGAAGACCATGCTGTGCTCCAAGTCTATGTTGTGTGGACCAAGGTTCCAGCAAGTCTTCAAGGTTGGTGTAGTTGTGTTCCATAATGAAGACCATGCTGTGCTCCAAGTCTATGTTGTGTGGACCAAGGTTCCAGCAAGTCTTCAAGGTTGGTGTAGTTGTGTTCCATAATGAAGAGCATGATGTGCTCCAAGCCTATGTTGTGTGGACCAAGGTTCCAGCAAGTCTTCAAGCTTGGTGTAGTTGTGTTCCATAATGAAGAGCATGCTGTGCTCCAAGTCTATGTTGTGTGGACCAAGGTTCCAGCAAGTCTTCAAGCTTGGTGTAGTTGTGTTCCATAATGAAGACCATGCTGTGCTCCAAGTCTATGTTGTGTGGACCAAGGTTCCAGCAAGTCTTCAAGCTTGGTGTAGTTGTGTTCCATAATGAAGACCATGCTGTGCTCCAAGTCTATGTTGTGTGGACCAAGGTTCCAGCAAGTCTTCAAGGTTGGTGTAGTTGTGTTCCATAATGAAGAGCATGCTGTGCTCCAAGCCTATGTTGTGTGGACCAAGGTTCCAGCAAGTCTTCAAGCTTGGTGTAGTTGTGTTCCATAATGAAGACCATGCTGTGCTCCAAGTCTATGTTGTGTGGACCAAGGTTCCAGCAAGTCTTCAAGCTTGGTGTAGTTGTGTTCCATAATGAAGACCATGCTGTGCTCCAAGTCTATGTTGTGTGGACCAAGGTTCCAGCAAGTCTTCAAGCTTGGTGTAGTTGTGTTCCATAATGAAGACCATGCTGTGCTCCAAGTCCATGTTGTGTGGACCAAGGTTCCAGCAAGTCTTCAAGGTTGGTGTAGTTGTGTTCCATAATGAAGACCATGCTGTGCTCCAAGTCTATGTTGTGTGGACCAAGGTTCCAGCAAGTCTTCAAGCTTGGTGTAGTTGTGTTCCATAATGAAGACCATGCTGTGCTCCAAGTCTATGTTGTGTGGACCAAGGTTCCAGCAAGTCTTCAAAGTTGGTGTAGTTGTGTTCCATAATGAAGACCATGCTGTGCTCCAAGTCTATGTTGTGTGCACCAAGGTTCCAGCAAGTCTTCAATCTTGGTGTAGTTGTGTTCCATAATGAAGACCATGCTGTGCTCCAAGTCTATGTTGTGTGGACCAAGGTTCCAGCAAGTCTTCAAGGTTGGTGTAGTTGTGTTCCATAATGAAGACCATGCTGTGCTCCAAGTCTATGTTGTGTGGACCAAGGTTCCAGCAAGTCTTCAAGCTTGGTGTAGTTGTGTTCCATAATGAAGACCATGCTGTGCTCCAAGTCTATGTTGTGTGGACCAAGGTTCCAGTAAGTCTTCAAGCTTGGTGTAGTTGTGTTCCATAATGAAGACCATGCTGTGCTCCAAGTCTATGTTGTGTGGACCAAGGTTCCAGCAAGTCTTCAAGCTTGGTGTAGTTGTGTTCCATAATGAAGACCATGCTGTGCTCCAAGTCTATGTTGTGTGCACCAAGGTTCCAGCAAGTCTTCAAGCTTGGTGTAGTTGTGTTCCATAATGAAGACCATGCTGTGCTCCAAGCCTATGTTGTGTGGACCAAGGTTCCAGCAAGTCTTCAAGCTTGGTGTAGTTGTGTTCCATAATGAAGACCATGCTGTGCTCCAAGTCTATGTTGTGTGCACCAAGGTTCCAGCAAGTCTTCAAGCTTGGTGTAGTTGTGTTCCATAATGAAGAGCATGCTGTGCTCCAAGTCTATGTTGTGTGGACCAAGGTTCCAGCAAGTCTTCAAGGTTGGTGTAGTTGTGTTCCATAATGAAGACCATGCTGTGCTCCAAGTCTATGTTGTGTGCACCAAGGTTCCAGCAAGTCTTCAAGGTTGGTGTAGTTGTGTTCCATAATGAAGACCATGATGTGCTCCAAGTCTATGTTGTGTGGACCAAGGTTCCAGCAAGTCTTCAAGCTTGGTGTAGTTGTGTTCCATAATGAAGACCATGCTGTGCTCCAAGTCTATGTTGTGTGCACCAAGGTTCCAGCAAGTCTTCAAGGTTGGTGTAGTTGTGTTCCATAATGAAGACCATGCTGTGCTCCAAGTCTATGTTGTGTGCACCAAGGTTCCAGCAAGTCTTCAAGCTTGGTGTAGTTGTGTTCCATAATGAAGACCATGCTGTGCTCCAAGTCTATGTTGTGTGGACCAAGGTTCCAGCAAGTCTTCAAGCTTGGTGTAGTTGTGTTCCATAATGAAGACCATGCTGTGCTCCAAGTCTATGTTGTGTGGACCAAGGTTCCAACAAGTCTTCAAGCTTGGTGTAGTTGTGTTCCATAATGAAGACCATGCTGTGCTCCAAGTCTATGTTGTGTGGACCAAGGTTCCAGCAAGTCTTCAAGCTTGGTGTAGTTGTGTTCCATAATGAAGACCATGCTGTGCTCCAAGCCTATGTTGTGTGGACCAAGGTTCCAGCAAGTCTTCAAGCTTGGTGTAGTTGTGTTCCATAATGAAGACCATGCTGTGCTCCAAGTCTATGTTGTGTGGACCAAGGTTCCAGCAAGTCTTCAATCTTGGTGTAGTTGTGTTCCATAATGAAGACCATGCTGTGCTCCAAGTCTATGTTGTGTGGACCAAGGTTCCAGCAAGTCTTCATGCTTGGTGTAGTTGTGTTCCATAATGAAGACCATGCTGTGCTCCAAGTCTATGTTGTGTGGACCAAGGTTCCAGCAAGTCTTCAAGCTTGGTGTAGTTGTGTTCCATAATGAAGACCATGCTGTGCTCCAAGTCTATGTTGTGTGGACCAAGGTTCCAGCAAGTCTTCAAGGTTGGTGTAGTTGTGTTCCATAATGAAGAGCATGCTGTGCTCCAAGCCTATGTTGTGTGGACCAAGGTTCCAGCAAGTCTTCAAGGTTGGTGTAGTTGTGTTCCATAATGAAGACCATGCTGTGCTCCAAGTCTATGTTGTGTGGACCAAGGTTCCAGCAAGTCTTCAAGCTTGGTGTAGTTGTGTTCCATAATGAAGACCATGCTGTGCTCCAAGTCTATGTTGTGTGGACCAAGGTTCCAGCAAGTCTTCAAGGTTGGTGTAGTTGTGTTCCATAATGAAGACCATGCTGTGCTCCAAGTCCATGTTGTGTGGACCAAGGTTCCAGCAAGTCTTCAAGGTTGGTGTAGTTGTGTTCCATAATGAAGACCATGCTGTGCTCCAAGTCTATGTTGTGTGGACCAAGGTTCCAGCAAGTCTTCAAGCTTGGTGTAGTTGTGTTCCATAATGAAGACCATGCTGTGCTCCAAGTCTATGTTGTGTGGACCAAGGTTCCAGCAAGTCTTCAAAGTTGGTGTAGTTGTGTTCCATAATGAAGACCATGCTGTGCTCCAAGTCTATGTTGTGTGCACCAAGGTTCCAGCAAGTCTTCAATCTTGGTGTAGTTGTGTTCCATAATGAAGACCATGCTGTGCTCCAAGTCTATGTTGTGTGGACCAAGGTTCCAGCAAGTCTTCAATCTTGGTGTAGTTGTGTTCCATAATGAAGACCATGCTGTGCTCCAAGTCTATGTTGTGTGGACCAAGGTTCCAGCAAGTCTTCAAGCTTGGTGTAGTTGTGTTCCATAATGAAGACCATGCTGTGCTCCAAGCCTATGTTGTGTGGACCAAGGTTCCAGCAAGTCTTCAAGCTTGGTGTAGTTGTGTTCCATAATGAAGACCATGCTGTGCTCCAAGTCTATGTTGTGTGGACCAAGGTTCCAGCAAGTCTTCAAGCTTGGTGTAGTTGTGTTCCATAATGAAGACCATGCTGTGCTCCAAGTCTATGTTGTGTGGACCAAGGTTCCAGCAAGTCTTCAAGCTTGGTGTAGTTGTGTTCCATAATGAAGACCATGCTGTGCTCCAAGTCTATGTTGTGTGGACCAAGGTTCCAGCAAGTCTTCAAGGTTGGTGTAGTTGTGTTCCATAATGAAGACCATGCTGTGCTCCAAGTCTATGTTGTGTGGACCAAGGTTCCAGCAAGTCTTCAAGCTTGGTGTAGTTGTGTTCCATAATGAAGACCATGCTGTGCTCCAAGCCTATGTTGTGTGGACCAAGGTTCCAGCAAGTCTTCAAGGTTGGTGTAGTTGTGTTCCATAATGAAGACCATGCTGTGCTCCAAGCCTATGTTGTGTGGACCAAGGTTCCAGCAAGTCTTCAAGGTTGGTGTAGTTGTGTTCCATAATGAAGACCATGCTGTGCCCCAAGCCTATGTTGTGTGGACCAAGGTTCCAGCAAGTCTTCAAGCTTGGTGTAGTTGTGTTCCATAATGAAGACCATGCTGTGCTCCAAGTCTATGTTGTGTGGACCAAGGTTCCAGCAAGTCTTCAAGCTTGGTGTAGTTGTGTTCCATAATGAAGACCATGCTGTGCTCCAAGTCTATGTTGTGTGGACCAAGGTTCCAACAAGTCTTCAAGCTTGGTGTAGTTGTGTTCCATAATGAAGACCATGCTGTGCTCCAAGTCTATGTTGTGTGGACCAAGGTTCCAGCAAGTCTTCAAGCTTGGTGTAGTTGTGTTCCATAATGAAGACCATGCTGTGCTCCAAGTCTATGTTGTGTGGACCAAGGTTCCAGCAAGTCTTCAAGCTTGGTGTAGTTGTGTTCCATAATGAAGACCATGCTGTGCTCCAAGTCTATGTTGTGTGGACCAAGGTTCCAGCAAGTCTTCAAGCTTGGTGTAGTTGTGTTCCATAATGAAGACCATGCTGTGCTCCAAGCCTATGTTGTGTGGACCAAGGTTCCATCAAGCATACATACTTGGTGTAGTTGTGTTCCATTATAATGATGATGGACCAGCTCCTTCTGCTGGTTCGGCTGGTGCCACTGAAACTACTCCACCACCAGATGGAGACTCTGGAGACTCTGGGCTTTTATCAGAGCCCTTAAACACTGTGAGATGTATATATAGACTACATCTACCCTAGTGATGGTGTTCATGGACAATGCTCCACTAAAATTCATTAATGGAATGAAAAACCAGAGAGTACTTCATGGGATCCTTTTGATCCAAGTACAAGTTAGATGTGCACAATCACAAGGGCTGGGACAATGTTGTAGCTGACGACTCCTTCAAGTGAAGCCTACTGTTTAGTTATTATGTTATGGCTATGTTAGTTTTGTTGCCATTGTCATGTATGCATTCTTCATACATGCTGTGTCTGTGTCATATGAATGTGTTGCTGGGGAATGTGACTGTGAGAGTGTCTGTGTTGGTTAGGTGCCATGTACAGCAGTATCAAGTAATGCTAACATGAAGGCAATCTAGATGAAAGTTTAGCACAGCTATTATGTTTTAATCATAAAGTTTAGGGTTAGAAATCATTACATCGGACACAGAGCAAACAAAAGGACCATTATCCATCAGAGACATGTGCTGAAGAAGGTTGGATGTCTTTTGAATGTCTGAAAAGTCAATAAAAGGGACAGAATTAGATCATAGATATTGTCTAAATATTTTACCTGAGGCCTGGAAAAATGCAATCATAAATCCCAGGTATATCCATATTTATGACATAAATCTAAATTCCTATCAAAAGAATTTTATGAAATCATTACATGGATCAAGATTATTTTATCATATATTGTTATTTATCAATAATAATGCTCATTTGTCATACAAGGGTGAATATGATCAATGATACAAATTTTGATGGCCAATGACTGTTAAGTCTTACAGACAAGACATTAATGATGTAAAACTCATAGATTTCCAAATTAAATTTTTACATGGTATTATCTATACCAAAAAAGAACTTTTAAAAATTAACCTTATTCAGAGTGCCTTCTGCAACGTTTGTAATGACGAGGACGAAAACTTGCTATTATTACCATTGTTGTTATTTATATAGCCCACATATCCATGCAACTATTGCTTGCTCAAGGCACTGGTACTTGTTTCCCTTGATCACTGGATGTCCGTCTCAGTGTCACATTGTATTATCAACCTCAACTCCCTGGGGAGTATACAACTCTTGCTGCCAGCAGGTGCACCAAGTTTATTGTGGCTCTCTTAACCTAACGAGGTACCGAATTCACAGCTGGGTGGACTGGGGCACATGGTCACAGTACTTTGTCCAAGTTTACTGCCTGTTGCTGTACCGGCAACTAGGTGTATGCACATATTCATGTTGCCACCATCTGGTCATATACCAATGGATTCATGGGTTCTTTTAAGTGCACAGGGTTGTGTACTGCACACTAGGGGTTGTGACAACATGAAAAGAGTCTGCACACAAAGTTGACTCCAAGGTTTTTACACCCAGCCATAGGTGGGCTCGATCCCAACACCTCAACCTCGCGGGATCACTAGCCTGGTACTTTAGCCAGCTCGCCCACCGTGGCCCTCAACTTGTGCCATGTTTATTGGGAATGTTGTGAAACTGAGAAGTTTTGGAATGATCATCAAATTTGGATTAACACTTATTTGATTCAAGAAGTAAATCTGACAAAATATTTAGTGTATTTTGGTGCCTTAAGTAAAAACCTACAACTTAATCATATAATCATTTCAGCGAAAGGCATATCTATATCTCTTCTTTGAAAGGAAACATTCCAAAATGTAATAACTTTATAAAGACTTTAAAAGATATTTTGTCTGTTGAAAGCTTCATTGCCAATAGGAAGAATGAAATAAAAAAATTTGCAAATATATGGCATCCTTTACTCCCATTATTCAAACCTAGTTTTATAAAACCTATGTACAATAGTTGTATATGTATAACACGGTTGACCTGACTCATCTGATGTTAATGCTATGATGTTGAGAAGTGTACTTTATGATATATCATGTATAACACTGTATATAGCATGATATTATGGATGTGGTGATAGTGTATAACATATGTCAAATTTAAACCTTTATACCATCGTATACAGCATGATAAGTCTGATATGGTGCTATTTAGAACATTGTATGTGTGTGTAATGCTATATACAGCATGATATGTCGAATGTGACACAATGAAAAACAAAAAACAAGTAATGCTAACATAAGCCGTTTGATGTCAAGTGATTGTGGTGTGTTGTGTTTTCGCAACTGTTTCACATTTCTGTCATTTTCAGTCCCTTTAACATCATCCCATGCTCTCCTAGAAGTAGGATGTTGACGCTCCCTCGACCAGCCACACTGCGACTCAAGTACTACATGGAATAAGACTCCCTGGGGTCATATGTTACTATGTGGTAGTCCGGGTATCATGTACTAGAGGATTGAATCTTACTGACGCTTAAGAATATTCAATCTACACATTAATGTACTGTCACTTTCTTTAAAACTACTCTATGTTTGAGCTGTCTAAAAGTGTAAAGATTTAAAGTTAAGAGTTAAAAGTGTATGTGTTGTGATAACCATGAACATCTGGGTTAACCCTAGGCCTGTCTTCAGCAACCCAGGCTTCCCAACCACTAACGAGATTGAGTGGTCAGACTTGCACCCCTGGTTGACACTTGTAATCATATCCCATTTGGGTAGATTGATGTTGGCCACTCGATTGTCTGGCCCATACTTAGTTATGTACACACTGCTGTAGTGCAATATTTCTGAGTGCGACGTAAAACAAACATGGAAAACAAACAACTTCTTCTGTCATAGCATACCTGACATAGCAGATATGTTGCCATGTTCTTCATGTTACAATCAATGTTTCAGCTGATGTGAGATTGCAAACAGCTTATTCCTGAACACAACTTAAGACTCCAAGAAGCCAGTGTCACCCTGAAGTATCAGCTGCACGACAAGTCCCAAGTTCATCAGGCACAACCAGTGATTGGGGTGTCAGGTAAGTTCTCTTCCATACCTCAACAGCAAGATCACAGAGCTATAAGCAAGCGTTACCATGCCAAGTCTGAGGGATACAGAGTCAGGTAGGCCTACTTACATAATACAACTTGTCAAATAACAACTAACATGGCATATTTTCCACATTTCCTGAAAATGTCAATGCCATCTGTCATTAACATTTGTGAGCTGGCCCCAAGGGCCAACTGACGGTTAAAGGTATATTAATATATTGTATTATTAACATTTTCACCTGGCCCCAAGGTCCAAGTGATAGTTTACAGCCTGTTATCCATCAACACCCAAGGTCCAGTTGTTTATATCTTATGAAATGCATATGCTGTTAATTGTTCTCACTAATCAGCTCACGCTATGTTTTCAGTTGCTTTAGGCTTATCCAGTGGTTAAAAAATATGTACGTCTCATATCCATGACACGAGCAGGATCCACTTGCAAAATTCCTTGGTAAGAAGCCTGGTGACTTAAGTGTTTCACATGCCTGGTCTTCAGGTTCCATGAAAACAAGGAAATACTAGCTGACTGTATATTGGAAAGGTTGTAATGTTTCTGTCTGAATTTAACCTACAGAGGTGATGTTTCGGTTTGTCTATTATAATTCAACAAGCCATTGGTTTTGGATCCACCAATGGGTATTTTAACCCCTGGTATTAGTTATCCTGCATTGTCTTTGTTTCTTACATCCACATTCTATTGTGCAAATAAAGTAGGGGATAGTGGGAATCAGCAGGGCGTTTCTTATGATCCACGTTGCTGGTGGAGAAATAGTCACTATGGTCTTGAAACCCAAAACATAGCCAAACTCACTTTGATTGTAAATTGAACATTCAAAGTACAAGTTTTGAAAATCCTTGGTTGTCCGTTTGACACAGCAAAATACACCAATAACAATGGTATTGCTTAAACTTTGAGGAATTCCAACCCACACATGTGCAGTAATTAACACATACTGGCAGGCCCTCTTATTGAATTTGTTTCCATAAGTTTCTTTACTGGTTCTAGCTTAATTTCATATTTTTTGTATTTTGCAAAGAGATTATAGGTATTTGAAAGGATTTCCAACTATCTAAACAATTCATATGTTATTAACTGTAAGACTTTTTTCAAAGTTGTTGCAAAACATTAAGGTAAATGTCTTAAGGTAAAGAGTCTCAAGGAAAATCATGAGCTCCTCGAGACATGTGGTTGGGTCGCTTATTGTAAAAACAATACGTCATTGTTTATAATGATGGAGATCCTGCTGATGTATTAGTAACCCATTTAGAATCGGTACCTCTTTTGCGGGGTCATCTCTAAAAAAAATTTTATAAAAAGTGTAGAACTTTGTATGACCTTGATCCAAATTTATGGCATTTCACGATTATTCTTTCTTTGCAATGTTATGAGTTTATGTTCTGGTTCTGGACTGGTGACTAACATACGTATTACCTGTTTGATCTGGTAATGTGGATACATACACTGACTTTTCATTGAATGGAATAAAACCATCCAGTAGAACTCCATTATTTTTCTGTTTGATGACATCACCATCCTCATCCATGATGAGATAGGGGTAGCTCAGAACCAGATAAATACTTCAGGACAGTTGAGATTAGACGATGACTTCTCAACATTGGTATACATTGTTTTGTAAGTGCAGGCCATACAAGGCATTTTCCATTGTTGAAGCCGCGTGTGTCCATGAAATTGGAGAACACAAAGTTGGCACTTTGCAACGATCTTCGAATATAATTGTCCAAATCTTAGAAACATTATCAATCCACTTGTAAGAAACAACTTCTACTGTGATCTCCTGAATGCCTGGTGGGATCTACTATCCGCAGATGGGGCAACAAATTCACAAAACATTACCTCTCAAATTATTTGGTACAATCAAAATATTTTAATCGATAAGAAAACTATACTTTACCGAAACTGGAATGCAAAAGGTGTAATATTTATAAACGATCTCCTGAATGACTCTGGAAATTTCCTTTCTCGAGATATCTTTGAAAATAAATACAATGTAAAAACAAATTTTCTAGAATATTCAGGTGTAATAAACTCAATTAAAACATTCCTCAAAAGAAGAAATATTAGCTTAGAAACAATTAGGAAAAAACAAAACCCTTTGCAACCATATATGTTAAACCTTTTGAATAGGCAAAAACAAGGCAGACAATTATTTTACAGGGTCCTACTGGAAACAAAATCAATAAAAAATCAACATTGCGTAAAATGGAATAGAATTCTAGAGAAAAATATTGATACAAACTATTGGCAACAATACAACCATATCCCCTTCCGTTGTTCTGAAGATACCGCTCTGCAATGGTTTCAATACAAACTCTTGCATCATATTTTACCAACAAAAAATAGACTCTATAAGATGCAATATGTTGACAATAACCTGTGTAGCTATTGTTCGGCTTCTATAGAGACAATAACACATTTATTTTACGACTGTAGCAAGGTTAGTCACATGTGGCGAAATCTTCAAAACTGGCTCAACAATAACCTCGAGGCAAATTTAAAGTTCACTAAAAAACAAATTCTGCTTGGATTCGACCAGAAAAATAATGACCCAATCAACATAATTCTTATTCTATTCAAAAAGATTATCTTCGACTGTAAAACATCCAAACAGATGCCAACTTTTCGGTTTTTACAACTGGAACTTAAAAAATATTATGAACTAACAAAATATTCAGCTGCGATATGTTCAAAAATTGATCACTTTTATAAATTTTGGTCTATCTGCCATGGTCTGTTTTCTGAATGATGCCCTAACTTTTGCATGTTATATTATGTATCTTCTCTTTTCCTTAATTACAAACCCACAGAATGTACTCATCATAAATGGACTTGTGTATCAAAGTAAAAATGGAAAAATAAAAAAAAAAATAAAAGAAAAAAAAAAAGAAAAAAAGTTGGCACTTTGATCTGACATGGTTATTTACTTATGAAAAACTTTTTAATTGGTTCCCAGATAATTTCTCGTGCATAAACTTTAAGCTGATGAAAGGATTTTGGAAGGTAAAAAATATATCTTGGTGAACATGATTGTATTATCCAAGATAATTGGGATGTCTTTGAGACTCATGTAAGCATTGCCATTTTTCTGTATTTAAATAGAGCACAAGTGATTTTGATGTTTTCGAGGCCCACGGAGGTTGACACCTGGTGTAATTTTGATTCTGTCTCCGCATTCAAGCGCCAAATGTAAACTCTTCATTTTTTCGGTCTATCTGCTAGCAAAAAGCCTGCTTTATTCCATGATCACACTCCTTCATTGCTTGAGGATGCAAGTCACAGTGAGAATCCCCTTATTGAGGACTTATGTTACATAATGATCTGTTGACACATAGGGAGAAACCAGGGTGATATCGATTAGCCAGTCTGTTTGGGGTGAGATCTATGTCCATTGGTGAGGATGAGCTGGTACAACATGTTTATAGGTTTATCTAAATTGCCTATGTTGCCATCTTTGTGGACAAGATTCTACATCGTCTAAATCTCTTAGGTTACACCCACCACCACGGATGGCTTCCGCTCGCTTGTACGTATTGTTTCCTAATTGTAAACCATACGTACACATGAGCATTAATTAAGCACCACCCATTTTCATGCAATAAGATTGTGTTGAACACGAGACACTGGTTATTTATGATATGGAAACCAAATACATAGTTATAGTTTCGTTAACTGAACCATCTAAAGTCTCAATCCATCAGCTACCAACACTGCTGCTACTTTAGGCTGTAATTTATTGACGGTCATATGAAGGCACTAAAAACATTATCAATAATCATGTGCAAAACTATGGTCACACAGACAATGTCTGTGGTCCAACGTACACAACGTTCTCAAAAAATGTTAAAAAAATCTGAAGCCAACAGTAATGGTGCCATCAGTATTTGGTAGGGCTCTCACGAGTACTCGAGTACTCGGGACCGAGTCGGGTAAAGTGAGACTCGAGTCCAATTTCTTGGACTTGAGGCCTCGAAAGGGAGATAACTCTAACCTCCCTACATTACCAAGATGGACGACGGTGAGAAAAAATCGAAAGTTTGGGCTCATTTTGATCTCGATTTGGTAATTAAGAAAACAAAATGCCGTCTCTGTGGCATATCTCTTAGTTACGCTGGTAGTACAACTAGCTCAATGCGTAAACATCTCTCTTGCAAGCATCCGCAATTGAGTACAGTCACTTCTAACAAAAAGCAAGCAACTCTAGGGCAATTTGGAAGTTTTGTTAGCAAAAGTAGAAAACCTGTAGACAGGAATTGGTATGAGTCAATCACACAAAAAGCAATCAAAGACATGCGTCAAAGACATGCGACCTATCAGTATTGTTACAGGCGAAAGGTTCAGAGCTTTCTCTGAGGCATTAAATCCCAACTACCAAGTGCCGTGTGCCGCTACTATACACAACTACTTAATGAAATCATATGAAAACTTTAAGGGGGACCTGATTTCTATACTGAAAACAGTACCAGCCGTTGCTCTAACAACGGACATGTGGACCAGTGTAGCTACACACGGGTACATAACTGTAACAGGCCATTACCTGAGTAATTGGAGTTTAAAATCGTGTGTCCTAGCTACACGTCGGGTAGAAGAGAGACACACTGGCGAAAATATTGCTGCAAACCTGCTATCGATACAACAGGAATTTTGTATCCAATCTGTGTCTGGCATAACGACAGACAACGCTTCAAACATGTGTGTTGCGGCTAGATCAGCTGGATATCCTCATGTTTGCTGTTTTGCCCACTCCCTCCAACTTGCAGTACACGATGGATTAAAAGTACCGACCATTGAAAATATGCTCATGCATGCCAGAAAGCTTGTGGCATTTTTTGCAAAGTCAACAATGGCTACACAATTCCTAGAAAATCACCAAAAGCTCCTTGGAAAAAGTCCAAAACATGTTGTTACAGATGTAGTTACACGATGGAACTCAGTCTACTTTATGCTGGAAAGACTATCTCTCTTACATGGGGACATCGTTGCTGTTCTGCATGATCAATCAATTAAGAAACACAAACATCTGGACTTGAAAGATAATCACTGGGTACTTGTTGACCAACTGGTTTCAGCCCTGAAACCACTGGTTTCTGCTACAGAGGTACTTTGCAGTGAAGAATTCCCGACTTCTTCCGGAGTCTACCCGCTCGTCTTTGCTCTAGTCGACAACCACCTGATTGCTAAAGACCTTGAGTAGTATATACAATGGGGGTTTTAAAACACTTTCAAGAAAAGTCTCTACAAAGCCTTATTTACTAAATAAGGCTTTGGTTGGGCCCTTAGCTCTTGCTACTATTACCCCTACTACTTAACGTGTGTTGGAGGTAACACTGTGCCGTACGGTACGATCAATAATTCTTCTCTTACAAACCCCCTACCCGGCCCATCCCTCAAGTAGTACAAGTTAGGTTCGTCGGCTTTCATATTCACTTTATCTATGTTGTAAGTTTTGACTGACCATATAGGATCGGTGGCCCGCTTACGGCTATCACCCTCGTGTTCCCCCGGCTGGTATAGATACCTCACTAGGGCCCTATCTGGTATCTGTTTCTCCTTCCCACGCAATGGAGCGGCCGACTCTGCAACTATTGATTTTAGTTTGATAGCGTCTGCCGGTTTCTTACCGGTGAGACGGGTGACTTCATGGTTGATTGCCGACACCACCTTGGGTAACCTCGTGACCCATTCAGTCGATCGTTTTCCAGGGGTGACCATCTCCCTAGCATACTGATGGCCGAACAAGCGCTCAGCCAAAGTCCTATTAAATCTCTCAACTATGGCTTGGCTGCGATGGGCTCCGGCCGTGCCACGCCTGACATTTGTATCGTGTTTGGCTAGCAGTTGTGACACGGCACCCATGAACTCCCGTCCGGGGTCAACTTGCAGCTCTGTTGGCCACGTCAGCGGGCTGCGTTTGTATATGCGTTCGAATCCTCTGGCTACCTGGGCTGAATCTTTCGTGGTCAAGGGTTCGGCTTCCTTGTAACGACTGGCTACGTCCACTACGGTTAAGGCATACTTGTACCTCTTGTCGTGGGGTAGGAACAGTAGGTCTGCCTGGTGAACGCTATTAGGTATGTTAATACCGAACCTCCTTCTAGGCACGTAGCGTGGTGCCGGCAAATAGATCTGCCACAGGGCTTGTTTTTCAAGCCACGCTTTGGCTTCCTCCGGGGGTACTCGCGCTATTTTAGCTAGCTTATCTACTGCGCTAGCTCCTTTCCAGTACCCACGCGGGCTGTAGTAAATAGCCTCAAATTTTTTCATGTCCATACGCGTATGTGTTTATCCCATCAATAGCTATCCAACGTTTCGTGTCCATAGGCGACAGGGACGTCTTGTTTATAGTCAGTCCGTATATCTTATGTCCATCACTTCTAAGTGTGTTCATTTTATGCCTAAAGGTACGGGTCTTGAACAGGGCTTCCTTGAATCTGGCGTGTTTGATGTGTTGTTTCACCACATACTTCTTAACCCCCTTAGCCTTCCGGATCTCACTATTGTCGGCTTTCAGTATGGAGTACATCTTAGGTCTCAAACCTATGTACTCGGCTATGGGCGTGCCAGCACACTCGTCCTTCATCTTACCTAGGACCTTTTTATTTACCGTACTGTGTATGGCATGGGTCTTAGGGTAGTCGCTGGTGTCGTATAAATCGAGGTGTTTTTTCATGTCCTCGTACACGTCCTCGGTTCGAATCTCCATCAGCAGGGAATCCGTGTCAGTGTACAGCACTTCACACCTGTCACCGTACTGTTTCTTGAGCTCGTTGTAGTAAAAGTCGTACATCAGGTGTTTGGATAAATCGAGGATGCTCATCCCCACGTAAACAGGCCGGTTGAATTTTATGTGGCTTTTCTTCATGTGTAGGGCAACCAGGTTGTCTGTGAATATCTTACTACGGTTGAATGCCGGACTGGCTATCAATCTCCTGAGCTTGTCTTCCTCACTCGACCGAACCAGCTTCACGGTCACGCATTTCCTCAGGTTCTCCATAGTCTTACCAAACACCGAGTTGTTCATGAGCTTGTAGAGATGTTTCTCAAAATCACTGGTGGCTTTTTTTCGTAGGTCTGTGTTCATTCTGATGTAGGGCTCCATCCATGGGCTCTGGTCGAACATGAGCACCCTGTGTATTTTGGTCAGCCTCATACCCAACGACAGGTACAGCTGTAGGTTGCGATAGTGAACGATGTACTTGGTCTTATTCATTAAGTTAGGCACGAGTTTTTCAACGTCTGTCACACGCCCACCTAACAAGTTATGTTGGTACTCAGACATCCAGTCTGGGTTAACCCTCATACGTTCGGGGGCCAGGGGGTAGCTGTTGTGTGATGTGTGTAATTCCTTGGTATACTCTAAGTCAACCTCGAGGATATACCCTTTGTTCGAATCTGGTGCAACCTCCATAACATCAACGTGGGGTACCCATTCGAATCCTCCTGTAGGTAGATACTGGCTCATGGCCCAGCCGTACAGGTTGTTTGCGTCGAGGTAGAGAATGTGATTGGTTGGCTTGTTAGGATCGTAACCTTTCACGTATTGATTATTTGCTTTCGTGTATCGTTTGGATGCCATGGAAATCCCACCTCGCAAGCCTTTCTCAATGAATAGGTGCATGTCGTAATCTGTGAGCAATTCCAAATTAACTCCGGTCTTTTTAAGCAAGGCGTCCCACGACAGACCTGGGCTGGTGTAATACCATGCGGGGTCGAGTTTATACTGCTTGAAACACGTTCACCTAAACGTCTCAAACACGTCGGCTAACAGCAGTACATCTGTCCTCAAGTACAGGTCGTGATAATCACCCAGGTTCTTACAACCCAGTTTATTCCATACGTTAGTCGCGTGCGAGTAATCATCTCGTGAGACGGACGCCTCATTCAGCTTGCTATAAAAGCAGTCAATAGGGGGTAGTCTGGTCTCGGTGAACTTGACCCAACTATCCATGTACTCATAGGGGTACACACCCTTCCTCATAAGCAGGGGTCTAGTCTCGGCGTCTGTGTATCGATCGGTGATAGGGAAGGTATTGTTGGCCTTGACCAAACTGTCGAGTGACGACAGGAGGAACTGAAACGAGTCAATGAACCTAAGTCCGTTTAAGCTGAAGGAGATGTATCTCTCCATGTTGTTGGGGATGCACGTTATATTACCATCGATTTTCGCGATGGCCTGCATGATCAAGTGTGAGTCGTACCCTCTCAAGTTGTGAAAGACAACGGGGATGTTTATTGTCTTAGGGTTGATTTTAAGCTTGTGGTTGCACGCGCTGTGAGCGGCGCCTCTATACTTACCAGTTATGTGGCAGTGATCTCTCACCGAATCACCGTTAAGTGGTGAGTCACACACGTGACAGTTAGTGCTACTAGCGTGAGCTAGCCTGTCGACTCGGGTCATACGCATGGGAGCGATTCTATACAATGTATTCCTAATAATTTTTTCTTCCTCCTGCAAACACTTTAGAAACCTTTCAGCCGCGTCAGGGCCCCTATACACTACCGGAGCTTTCGTTTCCCCGTCACAACGGACGACAATGTATCCAAACCCACAGGCTTTATGCTCTTGTGTTTTGTGGGTAAAGCTACCACCACTGGGGGAATCCCCCACCACCAAGGCTTCGAAGTCGGCGTATATGATATAAGGCACAGACATTTGGTTCTTGTGGTTACTGAATTTTAGGATATTATCACCTTCCTTAGGCATGTCGACTCGTATGGCCGTCTGCCCCACACCTTGACAATCATCCCGGTGGGATTCTAATAAATCAGCTCGTGTGAAGCCATGTAGTCATCGTTCACAGAAGTGGGTCTTTTCTCTGTGTGCCGATTGGTCATACAACAGCCTGCTAAAGTGTTTTATCCATGTGTAGTGATACTTGTCACCTCGCTGGATCATGAATATATTGATAACTTGGCGATCCTTCACTTCGCTGACCCTGTGTACTATTGTTGTGTTACCTTCGTGCCCAAAGACATTTATAGCCAGATTATTCTGTTTTTCTACTTTAGTGATCTGGGATATGGGGGTGGGTTCATCTATACCATCCCAGTTGAGCCCATCATCCTGAGGATAATTAGAAGGCCTGTTCGGATTAGTGTCAGCTGGAAATAAGGCTGACCTGATAGCTAACCTCAGGCAATCGTTTCCTCTATTCTTAACGTTTACTATGGCATGTTTGTTCCTATAGTAGGGGGGCAAGGCTAGGTATGACCCGCCTCTGAATGGCACGTAGTTAGCTATGTCTAGATAGACATTATCGATTTTATCTACAGCCCACCCGGACCCCAAGTGTGTGTAGCGTTCTAGGTATTCTTGTATCTGCTGAAAACTGGTATCGATTGATGTGTCAATGGTCTCTGTATGTGTGACGACCTCTTGTTTACCTCGGAAGTAAGGCTGAACATACTCAGTGGTCCCTGTGGGCCCCCCAACCTGCTTATCGAGCGACATTTTCACTGTGATCTGAAACTTGATACTTCCTAGGTTATTTAGTTCCTGGTTGACCTTATCAGCTATCAGAGGCTTGATATCTGTAATGTCTATGTTTCTATCAACGTGCATGCGCCAACCTCTCAAATAGTTGCCTACAGCGCGCTCAGTGCGCACGAACTGTAGGTCAATAGCTCTATTCTGTCGTAATAATTCTACAAGCTGTGGTTTCCTCATACGGGAATACCCGCCTAAACCCAAATCGTGTGCCTCGGCTTTCAGTTGTTTTACAGTGGGAACGGGGGCATGTGATAACAATGCGGTTAACCCGGCTCTCCCCAGGTTTGAATAACCTGTGTATCCAAGCTGTTTTGCTTGAGCTTTTAATTGTTTTACCGTAGGAGGGGCTTCTAAACCTAGTAATCTCAACAATGCTGACTTCCGCATTCGAGAATACCCGATCACACCTCTCTGTTTTGCGACCCGCTTAAGCTCGCGCACAGTAGTCATAGTGTTTACACCTAACATAACCAATGTCTAATTGGGTCACAGTAAAGGGAGGTAACCCTTGATAAAAATATGTGGTGCATGAGTAAAACATTTATTTGGAGTCTATCTTGAGCAGTCGCCTACGTTCTTTTATGTAGTCCTTTTTATTCTCGTAGATGAGTTGATGTCTGACTACGTTCGCTCCGTGAGCTTTACATAGGCAGTAGTGTCCTTTAACCCCGATACCACACACAGAACACGTGTAGTTAGGACTTCCCATATGGAAACAACAGAACCCCTGATTCCTGCATTTCCTACCACAGGCCTCGGTCTTCCCCATAAGTATGTATTCGCATCGGTATGGAGCGGGTCTCATGTTTACTTATATAGGTATTTAATTTAATTGCTTCGCAACCAACGCAGTAGCTGCTATACCCAACACTATGAAGCCCAGTTCACGATTCATTTGTCCCTTGGATGGTGTGTAGTACTGAGCGAGTGTGGGTTTATTGAGCGGTTCCAATCGTTTACCAGTTAGTAGGTAGTATTCTTTCATTGCTTCATCGACATCGTTGAATGTTTGAACGGCATGGTTTTCACGCTGGAGTTGTTCGTTAATAAAATCGATCCTCTGGAGGCGTTTTTTAGCGTACTCGGCCTGTGCCTTTTGTAAGTTCTCAGTAGCGAGATCGTGCTGCTTCCTTTCTTCCTGTATTTCAGCCGCGTGGTCATCTCGTAGTTTCGAGAAGAGGAAATTACTCCTGGAAAATGCCAGGGCATTCACTAACGCCCCACCGACCATCATAGCTATCGTGGCCATCCTATATTTATTTCATTATATTATCAGGTATTATCCCTTGTTTTACTAGGATGTCTTTTGTGGCCATCGCCATACCAAGGTTCATTATGAGCATACCCATATCCTGCAGGTTGAAATCTAGCTTGATAGTTGGTTGTTTAAGCACCATTTTAGTCAACCGAGCGTACCCTACGGCTAGACTGGCGACCACTGTGGCGTGGTATGCGTCGTTGACGAACGTTTTCCCCTCAGACATTATGTATATATAAAAATATTTTAAATTATAACATGATATGCGGGTCGACAGTGGGGGTTACCTCACTGTTGGGGGGTACCACGAGATAGCCAAGGCAGCAGTTACGCCTACAGCCAACAACAGTCGGGTTTGGTTGGTCACTGTAATAATTTTATGTTGGTTACACCACCGTTTTTTACCGGCAGCTACTCTCTTAGGATTCTTCTGTCTGGTTACTGTTGGGGTCACTTCCCCCACTGGTTCCTGTGAAGGGGTCACTTCCCTCACTGTTGGGGGTGTGGGGGGTACCCCCACTGGGGTTTCCCTCACTGTTGGGGGTATCACCTCGGGAGCAGCATCCATCTATACTATTATTATTATTTTTTCTCTCAAATTGACAATGCTTTGCCGTGATAATCGCCGCCGTCACTGGAGCCAACAACATACCATATTTGTGGTACAGCCCGCAGCTGATAGAACTCACGGCGTGTTCGATAAAAGGGTCTTTCTCGAGGTCCTCCCACAGGTAAAGTCGGCGCTCTGGTGGAATGGGAAGGAAGTATGATACAATACCGGTGTATATCTGGGTCATAGCCGATCCTATTGTCTTTGTCATTTCTGCTCCGAGCCAGGACTCGTATCTAGCGTACAGCTTATCGATTTCTTCGGCTGACATTTTGTGAATTTTATCCGGAGTGTAGTCTCCAAAGTAATGTTTGGCTTTGCCGCCAACAGCCAACGCCACCAGTTTCTCTCGCTTATCATCAGTGGGGGAACCCTCCACCAACAATTGTTCGAGCAATTCCTCACACTCCATCTTATAATATAACAAGTAAGATTTAGTTTTAACTATATAATACCCGATGCAGACAAAACACAGAGAAATGAAGGTTAAGTTGCACACGACAAACACTTCAAATATCATAGCTATACTTAGCTTTAGCTTAGCTTTGCTTAGCTTTGCTTAGCTTTAGCACACCCTATATGCTACTGGTTGGTCGGTCTTGAGCACGAGCTTAGCGTGTTTAGTTTCAGTGAGCTGTTTCTTCACCCGTTCCCGTTCTAATTTGCTCATCACATCGTTCTCTCTCAAACACTCCTCGAACGAATCCCTGTCCTTGCAGTGAAATAAGGCCACCCATCGCGTCTGCTCCCTGAGGTCTTTCAACACCGAGTTGAACTTCTGTGTTAGCACCCAGACGCTGTGATTTGCATGCCGGCCGGAGAAGGCCAGGTACGATAGCATGTCTCTCTTTTTTGTTATCTCGCGATTAGCGCTGCAGTCGTCCAGTATGAACAGCGTCGGTTCCCCTTTAAATTTCTCGTGAAGAGCTTTCAACCAGTCCTGCAGGCGTGTTCCAGGGTCGATTTTGTGTACGTCCGGGTCCGTCATCACCCAAGGTCGCGCGTACGTTTTATTCATGCTCAGAGTAGGACACATGATAACGATGTTATCGAACACATCCTTGTAGTAACCCTCCAACATATCCAACACGAAAACGGTCTTCCCACAGCCAGTCTGCCCGCACACTATGGCGCAGTGTGGGTCAGTGGGGAGGTCAATAGATGGCTTGCACGAATCTCCCATTGTCTATATTAAGTTGCGCGTCCATAATAACGTACAGATATAATTTCAACTTACCAGCGGTTTGAGCCTTCTTAGTAATCTGGATGGTTATCCCTTCGCTGCCGTTATCTATACGGCGCCCGCTACCGTGCAGTTTATCATCATCCGTGGATCGCATGTCCAACCATAGGGCGTACTTGGTGGTCAGGTATTCACCGATCTGCACGGAGCCGAGGTCCAGGTCCTTTGTTATATAATCCCCCACTGGTAGCTTTTTTATCTCATCCCACTGCTGGTGTGGTCTCATACCATGACTGAACAGCTGGTTGGGCACACCCTCGATGGTCACTTCCACCTTTTCAATCTCGGGGTTGAAAAACTTCTCGCTGTCCCTCCGGAATGGCTCGTAATCCTCCACGGGGACGACCAGGATACCTTTCATCGATCGCGCCGGCACGTTCAGGTTGATATTCCACACAGTGTCGCTCTTATCTCGCACGACTGATCTATGCCTCAGTACGCGATCGTACAGGATAGCCATCTTCCCAGAGTACTGGCTTCGAACCTGCCTGGCCAGCTCCGGGCTAGTGACCATGTCGAACTCCAGAGAGATGTTGTCTATGGCATAACTGGCCTCATCACCGTTTGGCGTACGCACTACTTTGCTATAGTCATTAAACGTGAGCTCGTATTCGAGCCTATCACCCAGCGCGGCCTGGTAAAACGGCGCGTGTCCCGTGAGCAACTCGAAGTCGAGCGGCACGCAGAATCGATTCCCGTATGCTCGAACGATGGCCTTTTCACCGTCCGATAGCTTCTCTAGCTGGTCTGGCGTGAAGGCATACCCTATGCGCGACCGGGTTGATTTGCTGATACCCTGGTACACATCATTGACTCGTTCTCCCTCGCTTTTCCAGAGATCCCCGTAGCAGTGAAACACGTCGCTGTCGTCGATACTCAGCACCTCGTTACCGCTGATCTTGACGGTCGTTTTCTTGATGATAGCTCGACCCACGTTCGGCACTAGCTCGCGTCTGTCGTTGTCGGAGGTCAACGTGATATTGAACGCCAGTCGAACAGTGCCTGGTACAATGAGGTCATTCTCACCAAGGTTTGGAAATCTAACCAGCAGAGTTTGATTCTGGTCTATCTTGCTGGGATTGTTGGTGATGGTCACCGACTGACGCACGGCTCTGGCTCCTAATGGCTCTCTCAATCTTCTGAAAGGATCTAATTTTCTGCCGTACATTGTTATATATAAATGAAATATATTTTTAATACTAAATAATGGATGAAGACATACCTATGGATGATATGTGGGACGATAGTGCCCAGGCATTCAATGATGACCAGGAGACCTCATTCTCGCAAGGTGGCTCACTCATGGAGGGCGCCGTCGACGATTATTACAACGCAGTTGAAAATAAATCCAAACTCAAGCCGTTGGGAAGGAACTATTCCAGGTTTACCCTCGATAGCAATGGCACGCTGCGTTTGAAGGCTCACCCGGAGATCGATCTCGTGCATAAACGCACGAGAGAACCGCTTGCTTTATCAACACTGAGCAGTCGACATGGGAGTAACTTTGTCCGCGATGAACTAGGCTTCATAGATTACGGTGGCGTGCGACCTAAGCAGTATCCTCCGAAGTTAGTTCAAAGTCTGGAAGGTATCAGGGACGCCACATCGGATCAAAACATGACTTATGATATTGAAAAGGTGTTGGCCGACTACAAGAACAAGCCCTTCCCGGGTCTCGAAATTACCTTTCGGGAACTGAAGGGGTTGGACCTGTTGATGCAAACCATTCGTGGTCAGCTCTGGAAAAGCACGGCCAAAATGAGTGAGATAGACGACCACATCGCCTATGAAAAGGAAAAACTCGGTGAAACTGAGGACGAGTCTATGAAAGCCACCATCGAGGAACGAATACGTAATTTGGAAGATGAAAGGCAGACCTGGTTGGAGACAGCGTCCGGCTACAAAGAAAAGCTTAGATCCCAGACCAACCGGGTGCGGGAAACCATCAATCAAGTCCTCCACCGAGACACCACGTTAGCAGACAGGATTCGGATATTGTTCCGGGAGCAAGGGATCACCATCGCCAGCATTCTGACTGCATTGGGTTTCATCATATCAACCCTGGTGGTATCACTGACAGGGCCTGCCGGCGGCGGAGTTCCCCCCACACCTGCCGGCGGCGGTGGTGTTAAAGACTGGATAAAAAAACTCGGGGAAGGCCTAGCTAAACTGGCTGGTAAAGCCGCCGAAGCCCTTCCCGGCATCCTGGGTAGCATCGTCTCGTGGTTGTTGGGCGCTCTGGCTAAAACTGCCACGTGGCTCAGTCAAAACCTGTGGGCAGCCATCGTCGCCGTGGCGGGTCTGGTGTACGTAGCGGCTAAGAAATTTTTAACCAAATAAGCCCCAAAGCTACCCCACCAACCACCAGGGCCGTTTTACTATCGATGTGATTGGAGGCCTGAATATGGGGGTGTGTGGGGGGTACCCCCACATGAACTTTAGACTCCGGGGGTGGCGCCACTATACCCATTTCACGTGGTGGGATGTGTGGGATATAGGGGGTGTTAATATCGGGGTTGATACCCAACTTTTGATCCGCCGTGGCTATGACTATTTTGTTGTTATAACCCACCACTTTTTTTACTCTCAGTTGCATATCACTCGGAGCCATGTACAGCCCCACGCCGAACACGTAATTGACTTTCGATCTGGCGTATTCTAACACGTTTTGGTAACGGTCGATGGTCCGCGGGAGATCAACTGGAGAATTGATAGCATCATCAACGTTGGCAACGAACTGTTTCTGAGCGTCGTAAGCAGTTCCCTTACCGAGGATGTTGGAACGCGTCATCGACTGCGCACCCAACAGCGCCCACACGTACGTTCGAATCGAGTCGTTCAAGCGTATTGTACCAGCACGAGTGAATTCTTTCGATGTTTTTGAGATCATTTTAGTCCAGGCTGTGGCTGTATCAGGATTGGTTTGCTTTATACAGCTGACATGGATCTTTTCATTCGTTGTGGGGCCTGTAAATGTATGACGGTTTGGGTTGTATGAACCATCTTTAGAACCGGCCTGATATGTTCCGGACCTGTAGAAGTACACGAGAACTATACCGAGACCATGGTTCACACCAGGAAGGCGAAAGTCTTTATTCGTTGGAATCTCAAACTCCCCACAAACACGTTCATAAGCGCGTTTATCATAGGGGTTATTCGTCATACTCCACGCTTTATCTTGGGGAAGAGGAGCACTTATTTCCTTCAATATTCGTCTCGTTTGATAATAAATATGAAACAAAATGACTGCCTTACTCAGTTCGTCTATACCGTAGTCTACTGTCACACCCGACCCTGTCGTCGCACACCACACAGCAAAGTTGAGTTGGTTCTGCCAAAACTGCATTGGGTTTTGATTCCAGTTTACCACCGCCTGCGCGTTATTAACGGACACGATATAGTTTTCAAAGATATTAATAAAGGTTGTTTTAAACCCCGTACTACCTACCACCACGATTTTCAAGTGTGCTAAGTCCATATTATAATATATAATTTATATATTATAATATGTACATAACACTTCCAGGAATAACGAGCGGTGAGGCCGTTCAGCTGACGCACGCGATCGATAACACGTCAGGCCAACTCGAAGTCGCACTCTGCGATATCACCTACCTACCGCAATGGACTAACATCAACGCCAGCAACAATAAGCTGTTCGTCAGTGGAACTCGCAGTCAGATAACTGACGGCTACTACAGCGTGTGCTCTCTAAACGACGAGGTCTTCAAACCCCTGGGAGCCGAACTCAAGATGAACGACTCAAACGGCACAGTGGTGTTAATCAACAACGGAAGAACCTCATTGAGGCTCGGCCGACCATTAGCGAGGATACTCAGTATGTCTGCTGACGAGATAAAACCAACAACAACCGTCACAGGCACGAAGTTACCCGACCTAGTACCGTACCGAGAGCTGTACATTCATCTCGGTCAGGTGAGCACAACGTACAACATTCAAGGTGGTCACCCTTCCACTATACTGAGAGCAGTGCCGGTGAAAACTGAGAAATACAACGACGGTAGAACCGAGTCGTTTTCACCACGGCAGTATAAGAGATTAATAACTCCAACACACGTTAAGTAGTAGGGGTAATAGTAGCAAGAGCTAAGGGCCCAACCAAAGCCTTATTTACTAAATAAGGCTTTGTAGAGACTTTTCTTGAAAGTGTTTTAAAACCCCCATTGTATATACTACTCCTTGACTCCAACATCGTCTGTGACATGAAGACAAGGATATCAGCTGGACTTTCTTCACGCCTGTTTCCTGATGGTTTCCTGGTTTCCCCAACTATGATAGCATCTGCACTGGACCCATGTTACAAGAACCTGAAATTTCTGAAGCCAGAACAAAGAAGTTCAAGCTGCTGTTGTGAGGCTGATAACTGAGATTGACAGCAGTGCTGAAACAGTTACTACGCCAACAGTTGTAAAGGAGGAGCCCCACTCTCAGTCTCAGTCATCAGAACCTAGCCCCAACAAATTCAAGTTTTCAGAGTCTGGAGATGCCATGACTTTCCTACTAAGCGATATCATTGAGATCTCAGATGACTACGAATTTGAAAACAAGCGGGATGTCACCAAAGAGTATTTAGACTTCGTGGGTGCGCAAACAAGAGTCAAGGAACGGTCAACCCTGAAATCACTCTCATTATCTTGGTGGAGGGAGAACGAAATCCACTATCCCCGTGTGGCTAAACTTGCCCAGTGTTACCTTTGTATCCCGGGAACGAGCGTGCCTTCGGAACGTGCTTTCTCTGCGGCTGGGCTCACAATTACGAGACAAAGAGCTGCCCTTAGTTCTGAAACTGCTGATGCTATAATATTCCTCAACAATAACACTAGGAAACCATTGCTAGATGCAAACACTCCCTCGACTTCAACCTTGAATATCAAGACAGAGAAGCCTGAGTATGAAACCCCTGCCCCCACCCCAGCGGAGACAACCACGGCCCCCTCTGATTCTGAGTCTGATAACGTCCCAGCTTTGCCTGTTCTTCCTGACATCTGAAAGAAGTGATAGTGTTGATGTCTCAAGTGTTCACTGTTTCACGAGTTCAACTTTTAACGTGCTTACTGTTTAGTAATCTTTACAGGACTTGATTCAATGACATTAATCACTGTTGATGACTACTAGTATTCATACACTGTAGTGAAAAATACCTTTAAAGTTTCAAAGGAAATAATTAGTGTTATTTTGTATTCTGTAATTAATTTGATCTAAAGGAAGAATTTATAAAAATACTGAATCATGAAAATATCGTTGTTTTATTACTAATTTTTTATATATATACGTTCAATTATCCAATCCCGACTGTCACAGTATAATGTATATATTACTAATTGGTACGTTAATGGTACTGCAATTAAAGAAAAGATATAATTTCCATCGATATTAGAGTAGTATTACGTTTAGTTTACACATCTGAGAGTTTGGTATTCTTTTTATTAATTTCACCTCTACTTGAAAACGTATTTATGACATCTTTTATCGATGAATATCGCCGTCCCTTAGAATCAATGATTATAGTTTTAGAAGGATGTATGATATTGAGAATTACATGAATAAATTATATGCGAAAACTCTAAACTAACAGGTTACTAATCGTTTAACATATATTACAAGTCATCAACAACAACTAGATTGAAATAACAACAGAATTTTAATAGTATGCCTGGTCATGCATCAACGAATGAATTATGTATAAATACAACAACAAAGCAATGTTAATGAAAATAACATAGAACAAGTTTAATATCAGTTTTTGTTTTTATTCATATCATTAAAAATGGCGACGATCTTCCCCTCACTTCGTTTCTGTCTTCTTTGTTAGATCAACTATTGCATCAAGTGTATGTATGATAGTACGTTGTCCGCTAAATGTCATGTTTATTTGTTTGTTCTAGAAAACCGCCTAATTGTCGAGTACTCGGATCTGAGTCGGGTCTAACCCCTCAATACTCGAGTCCAATATTTTGGACTCGTGAGAGCCCTAGTATTTGGTGTATCCTCCCCTTGCACGGATAACTGCTGCAACACTCCTCCTCACGCTGGAAATGAAATGCCGAATGTGCATCATTGGAATCCTGTGCCATTTGTCATGATGAGCCTGGGCTAATTCCTGTAGATTTTGAACAGGCGGATCCCTTAATTGAACTTAACACCCCAGATGGTCCCATAAATGCTCAATTGGGTTGAGAATCAGGGTTTCTCGCAGGCCGAGGTAATCTGTCAACTGTTTTGTTCTGCATGTATGCGGTAACAGCAGTGGAATGATGGGGCCTAGCATTATTGTCCATAAATACTGGCCGACTGGCGAGAGGGTGGTTATCAAAATGCGGGACAACAGCAGCTTCCAGTACCTCCTGTTGGTATCTCTGACCATTGAGTGTCCCTTGAATGGTGATAAGATTCAGCTTACAGTCACAGGAGATACACCAGCCAAAGAGGGCCACCGCCAAAGGTTTCAGCTACATGAATCGTCCACTGTTTATAAGCCTCATTACTCCTTCTCCAAACTCGCAAACGGCCATCAACACGAAGAAAAAAATGGCTTTTATCGGACCAATGGATCCTGCGCCATGTCCTCAGTGGCCATGTTTGCCATTGATTACACCATGCCAAATGTTGAGCCTTTTGTCTATCAGTTAGTAAGGGACGTCTCATTGGATGATGTGCACGAGTTCAGCAGTCCTGAACCTCCTTTGTATGGTACTGGCTGAGAGATGAACACCCACTCTCCATTGTTCTCTGAGATCTTTGACATTGGTCACTGGCCTGCCTCTCATTAGGCGAACTAGGGCACAGTCATCACGGCTAGTTGTCATTCTCGGCCTTCCTGATCGTGATCGATCCTTCACATAACCAGTGGCAGCATGTTTCCGGACAAGGTGACCAATCACAGTGTGAGTGATATTCTGGACCCAATGCTGCTGTATGCATACCAATAATCTGCCGTCTGGTATTTTCAGAAAGCCTACACCTCCATGTCCAGAAAAGTTCAATTTGAGCGCTGTTCACTTACTGATGCGTTGATAAGAAAGCAATAAGAATACTTCATTTCACCTTTTTCTACCCCTCAGTCAGTTGTACCATGACAGAACTTTAGCACAAAAAGCATGCATTTGAGTCAGCACATGAATTTCATGCTAACTGCAGGTGTATTTAGATATAACTGGTTGACTTCTTTGTTTTGATTCCTTTTTGTTACAGTCGACAATTATTATTGGTGATGCTCATGTGTAAATTTTGCCTTCGCCCCAGTGTCCATTCGAAGTGTATGTGACCTTGACATACAGCGTCACGCTGAGGTATCCTATGTGAACAGGATTATATTTTATGTCTGAAACTGAGATTTTGCCTTGTGTTCATTTTTTGTACTGTTGTGATGAAACAACTCAGTTCGACCGTTGTTGTACTTTTCCGTTTTCACTGGCATGGCTCTCAGCAGCATGGAACAGCGTTTTTCTAGATGACTGTCTGTCGTGCTCAACTGATCAAGGTGAATGCACAGTTTGTGATAAGGGACGAGACTTAGCAGTTTGGAGCCCATGACAGTTTCTTGAGGTGCTAAGTTGTTGTTCATCTACACGAGTGTTTTTGCCAAGCATTTGCTCAATCTGATGGGTTGGTCTCTGTTGGTTAACTTGAGCATGCTATCCGACTTGTTGAGTTTCAGACTGGCTCCAACTCGTTTAAGAATTTCATCGTCCAGCATACACACATTGTAATAACCATCGTTCAACAGGTGACGGCTGTTAACAGCAAACAGCTTGTTGTTGTTTCTTTCTACTCTGATATTTGTCCACTGCAGGTAGTAAGTGATGTCGCAGAGTGCGACCACGAGTCATCCCAATGTGTTATCAATCGTGTGAGGCAGCGGAATGTGTTCACAATTCGTGAGTGTTACATACATGTTGAAATAATATATATATGTCATTCATTATGGCTACATCCAAGTATTCGCTGTGTGTTATATACTAAAGATGATACAAACATCACCGCTACTGTTCTCATGCACATGAACATCGTGGTGGAGGCCAAGACTACCGGGTTCCCAGATCAGACGCATCCTCAAAGAAATTAGCGCCCAACTTCTTCAGGACACAGCGTGGGATGCATCGAACAATCCGCATGATTGGCATACAGATTTGCGGTGATTTCAACATTGATCCAAAGATAGATTGGGGTATACCTGTAGTATAACCCTAACCCTAACCCTGATTGGGGTATACCTGTAGGAGCATATCTCGGGTTGCGGATTCCATACAGTAATGGACTTCCTGTGATAGAAGCCAGTGCTGCTTTGTTTAAACAAGATATACTACTTACACAAGCCCATATTATTGAAAGTGATGAATGGTGAGATGATTGTATGAACTGTATAGGTAAAGGTAGAATTCATTTCAAAATAAAAAAAATCGAGCAGCCCCAATGCGTGGAAGATGATTGGAAAATACATATGCTGTATTTGAACCATTCGATTTAAATGTACCCATGGGCCATGCTTGGAGCACTGTCGCAAATACGTTCTGGCATTGTGGGTCAAGGTACGGCTTTTGTGGTGAGCATCGAGGATGCTATCGCCAGATCGGTGGATTTACCATGTGCCATCCAATGATACCAATATGCGTTGGAATACACTCGATCGAAAGTAGACCGTGTGTTCAGTGTGGGGTTGTACATGGCTCCGAGCGACATGTGACTAAGGATCAACAAAGTGATCCAACAACGAAATCAAAATTGCCACGGCCAATCAAAAGTTGTGGATCAACCCCAAGATAAACATGAGTTATGTCGCACCACCAATGTGTACCAGTGAATCAGGGATCATCAAATCACCACCATCCCAGGAACCATCCCGTATTCGACCACCACCACCACCACCCTTAGCATCGAGCGAATATCCAGAACATCTGGATCGTAAAACAGCACTCATGATTGGTGGCATTGCCGTCAGGTTGTGCCTGATTTGGTTAAAAAATTCTTTAGTGGTGATGTATAGTATATACCGATGCTGACCGCCCACAGGTTTTGACTGAGCCACATGACTGTTATTGACAAGAAGCCCCGCAACCAGGACACAATGCTGCACAAGGTGCCAAGGAGGGCTTCGGTGGCTTTGCTGGCCTGTGACTCTCGGCAAGGTTTCCCCGAGCGACTTCAAATGTTTTTTTATGTAGTCCCTGACGTCGCTGCCAACTTTTAGGGGTGGTGTGGGTATAGGTGTCATTGCAGGCTTGATACGATGAACCCCAAAGCAGTCAGAATGCTTGCGATGGTGATGCCTTGTCTCCCACGAGTCCAAGTTTGGTTTTCTCATGATCGATGTGCATGTCGATTTTGTTCTGTTTCCCCATGTTGTTCACCAGGTCTGCACATATGTTTTTCAAGGCTTCGTCTAGGCCATAAAGTTCCCAGCGGGTGAGTTCCGTATAGGGTTTGTCCCAGTGCACCTGAGATTTATTTTTGACACTCTCTGATGTTCCTTTTACATGTTGGGGCTCATCTCTCAAAATCCTGACGCTTTCCAGATCTGGAAAAACCTTGGATGTTTAGGTTTTCCATCCTCGATATCTCCAGGGTATATGTTCCGACAAGTCTCTACTATACCCTGGAAGCATCTACGGGTCGGCCTGATAATTTTATTACCTCCCTTTGCTGGCTTCGCATTCTCGCAATAGCCAATCAGCTAGGCTGGTGTTATATAACCGAGCTTGCCAGTGCCAAGAAAGGTAGCGGTCGGGAAGGTTGCTCGCAGTGCGACTCAGATTTTGGGGAATTCATACATATTTTTAGGTCTGAAACTTTAAAACAAAATACATGTGTATGTGCAAAAACTCCTTCGATCTCTTTCAGAGAACCTCTTCATGGTTTGCTTTGCCAACTTTAATCGGTTAGATAATTTGAAAAGCGAAAGCGAGTTGTCATTGGTTCGCTCAACTTCCCAGCTTAGACACCTGATTGAATAAAGAGCCAGCCAAGGGAGGTGATAAATTTATCGGGCTGAGCTGTGGATGCATCCAGGGTGTAGTGGAGACTTATCGGAATGTATACCCTGGAGATATCAAGAATTAGGTTTTCTTGCAGGTTTAATTCATCACAAACAAACTGAATGTCGAGTTTTCCAACTACAGTCGACAGAGCGAGCAGCTTGCTCGTTTATCTGTTCATCAGATCAATCTTCGGATCTGATCTAAATTGCAGCATGCCTGTCCTATTATTTAAAAAAGGGTTAAAAAATGTACTCCCACGACAGCAAGTCATCGTCAATTATTACGACTACCTTTAAAAACATTAAGAACCCACTTCATACACCCTGGCTAAACTACGTTGACATTGGGCTGGGGTGACATCTGCATCTGCAGCAGAACCTCCACTTCATAACTACTCCATTGTTAATTAAGATGAACAAGATAGCCAAAGGTATCATATCTATAGCTAATTGTCAAAGGCTCCTGAATATATTCCATATCTGACAGTACATGTATAGTGTATTAGAATGTAAATGTAATTCATTACCATCATACCTGTGCCATGATAAATGATTGTAAGATAAACATGTATGTAATAGTGTGAAATGGGATTGAAAACAAGAACCAAAACTTATGTAGTTAACTGGAATGTCAGATTATTTGTGTGATATGTTAAACTTATTTAGGGAGTTATGTGAAAGTTTTCTCCCTTGGACCACTGCCTCTCGTTTGTTTGTAGAAATGCTTTTTCACTTACCACCCTTGCTTGTTGGGGACACTGTTGCTAAAACACACACGCAATTTGTGAGATTTAAACTAGCATTCGTTAAGCTTGGCTATGCAGAAGTTCGTTCAGCTGTACACAGAGACGTGAAGGAGCTTTTCCTTGGCACCCGGTTGACAAACTTGTGGTGCACTTGCACATTTCCATTATTGCCTTCTTCAAAAGTTACAAATGTTGTACTACAAAAGGATATAGTATTCGTTAAAATAGAGGGTTCAAAACCCAGCTAAGTCGGTTTTGGCAGCCATTTTCTTAAAACCCCATCGTCTGTCTACAGAACCTGTGCTGCAACTAACACTGCAAGTATTAGACATGTGAATGTGGAGTGAAATATCTTCAGTATACAATTTCCCACATTTTGATATGTAATCCCTTGGGGTTCAGCATGAATATTATCCCACAGGGTTAGTCCAAAAGAGGATATGAAATATCAGGCTCTGTCCATATGTCCATCCATTTGTTGATGTATACAGATCAAAATATCTTAAGAACCACTGACTAGATTCTTTTCATATGTGGTACCTAGGTTTATCACAGTATGAGTAAGAAAGTCAGGATTGGTGACGAATATGACTTCGTTCTATGTTCTATGAAGAACAGTTCATTCTTTTTTCTTCATATCCTTTCAAGACCTTCTTTTTGTTACAGTTTTCATGTATTTCATAAACCATGACATTCATGTCATGGTCAAAGTATATATATTTGTGTGTTTTAACAACTACAGAGCATGATACTGATTAGGTCATGATTTTGTTGACATATAACATCATGTCAAACTACAACCTTCACTTTCATTACTTTTCATGGACCACAACAACAAAGTTGCCGGGAATATTGAAACATGTTCCGTCTGTCCGTCTGACTTTGTCCAAAGCATATCTCCCAAACTGTTCTTGATTCCTCAACCGAACTTGGTACACATGTAAAGCTTGGTTCCTAGATGTGCCTTTTGGGGGTTAAATCCAGATATGAATTCTATTTTTTGCTGTTGTCATGGACACATGACTTCGGTCATGACTCTGATTGATGATAAGGATGGCATCTTGCCCCTCGCAGATATCCCAAGCTATGCATGATAGCTTCATCAAACTTGGTAAACATATCAAGCATGATCCCTACATGTACTGTTTGGGCATTAGACCTAGATATGAAGTTTATTTTTTGGCGGTTTCCGTGGAAACATGACTTAGGCTGTGGCTATGACTGATGATTAGGATGTCATCTTGTCCAGATCAGATCTTCCATATACATGCTAGCTATATCCAACTTGGTGCATATGTCAAACATCATCCCTAGATGATGCCTTTTGATGATTAGACCAGGATATGAGTTTTTAAGTAATCCCTTACTACTTACTGCCTGCACTTATTACTTGGGGCTTCAAAAACTGTGATTTGCCAGACGATGTTAAAAGACGTAGACTGTAATCACTATGTTGCTACTCGTGTGCGCATGCGTCTCCGGAAGTTGACGTCAGCCACCTCATATTATTGCTTTTTGCACGCCTTGCAAGACGTGTGGTAACCAGCTGATAGAATATCCTACTGGGATTATATAGTTGTTTATAAACTCAACTGTGTATAATTTGGCTTTTCTTTTCATGCCACTGTTCTTGAATGAGAAGTGTAGGTATTTCACATTTTTAGTTTGGTGTTAGCAGAACTGTTCAGTGATGTTGCTCATTCATTCAACTGTCCTGTCATCACAATATCACTTTGCCATTATGACTTTGCCATGTATTTTGGCTCATGGTGTTTATTTTGTTCAGACTTATATCTTATAATATAACAGGTGTTATATTTCATATTGTCTCTATGCTATGGTCTCTTTATTAGTTCGTCATTTTGAGCCTTTGTTCTCAATTATACTGCTGTATTCATTACTACTCAACTACTACGGTTGTGTTCACTGTATTGTGTAGTGTTTCATGTGCGGTCACTGTTTTTTCTCTCTCTGCTTTATTGCAGCTAAATGTACAGTGCACTTTGTACTCTTTGTAAATGGGGCAAGTCTCGAAAAGACCCTCATCCCCAGTGTTTAAATTGTACCTTTGGCTATAGGTATGCCAGCTGTGCTGGACTTTCGCCAAAGAGTTTGTCCGAAAGAAAATGTCATCTTCTAAGGCTGATGGTGTTTCCTCAATGCCGGTGTCAACAACAGCTACATCTACTACCAGTGTGGCTGCATCAAGTGTTTCCCTGGGTATGGTGGTCACCATTGTTCCGATGACATTGTCGCCACTTATGTCACTGTGTATTACGACATATGGCCATCTGGTGCTTGGCACCTTGGCACTTGGCAGTTTAACACTCAGCACTCCGTCACTTCCTACTTCATTACCAATGTTCTTGCCCCAGTAACCAATGGGTCAACACTATGTGCCATTTCAGGCGCCCCAGGCTCCTGTGTCCCAGTTCCGTCCGGGATCCCGGGGCAGGCTCCACATGTTGTATCCCGCACCTACTGGTTTTCAAGTACCTCAGGTGTCCTATGGTCAGCAACAGTTTGATGTCTCAACACTTAGTACTCGCCTGACTTTTTAATCCAGCCACACCGATACTACAGCGCCTTTACCGTTTGTAGCTCCAGTGACCTCGGCGCCTCTCCCACATCTGTCGCCTTTGCCTCGGTTACTACCTCCAATGTTTACGGCGCCTCTGTCTGTAGCACCAGCACCTCCTACGGCGGCATCTATCCAATCTCATGTGTCAGTGTCTGTACCTATGCCTGTGTCTCCTGTTGCTTCTACGTCCTTGCCAAGACGTCTTCTTCTAAGCTGTTATCTGTGGCCGCTCCCCTCTGCTGTTTTGCTCATCCTCTGCGGAAAGAAACTTTGCCCCAGACTATTAGAAGGACATTGAATATAATCACCTCGATTTTAACCATGTGTGCGATTGGATTGCTGATCACTTGATGTCCACTGTTCCTTCTCTGGGACCTGATATTGACAAGTCACTGTTACTGACACATGCAGCAGTCAAGGAGATTATCTCCATGCATGATGAGGACTGCGTGGGAATGTCCCATAAACCAAATATCAGAGCGCTGACATCCCGTCATGTGGACTACCCTATCAAGATTTGGACTCTGCCCATAATGCTACTAAAGTTGATGAAGAGATGAAGCGGGTGAGGGGATCTTCATTCATTTCATTCTATAAAGTGCAGGGTTCCAGATTGGCAGTGCTGGAATTGGAACTCGAACGTATGCTCCATCCTATTTCAGTGCTGGCATCAGCAACTGATGCTATTACACAAAATTTGACCGAGGGGAATCCTGATTATTTGGATCATTTAACAACAATGATGATGTGGCAAGGCAAGGTGATTACCACTCTTCGTGAAAACCTTTGTGCTGCGCTTACCAATACGTCTGTCTTTTTGTAACAGGGTTTTCTCTCCTCTTCAACATGGGACTCTGAGTTTCAAAGGAAGTTCTTTCACCATCTCAGGGCAAGGGATGTGGGGGCAATTACAGGATGGAAAGAGGGGGATACCAACGTTGACGTGCCCCTGTCCCAGGCGATGGATGGAAGGGCAAGTGAAATCTGGGACAGGCACAACTAGACCCTTTCACCTCCAGTCGTCCCAGTTTAACCCACTCCGGAGAATTGGAATCTTCTGGGAAAACTGCGCAATCCTCAGGGATTCATACGTCACCTACATAGTGAGGCAGGGGTTTCGGATTCCCCTCCTCACCGATCCACCTCTCACATTGGTTCCCCTGCAACACAGTTACTCTCAGACCCAAAACACCTGTTAGTGGAGAACATAAGCATTCTGTTGGAGAAATTAGATGTCGAATTACTTCCACAACCCATCACTACACCAGGGTTTTATTCTTCAGTCTTCTAAGTGCCAAAGAAAGGGTCTACAAAAATAGAATGATTCACAATCTATCCTATTTCAACAAGGATGTCCTGGAACGCCCTCCACATTTTCAAAAGACGACCCTTGAATACCTAAAAAATAATGATATAACAGTTTTTCTCCATGTTCCAATACACCCCTACGACAAGAAGTACCTGAGTTTTGTTTTTTTTTCAATCAGCATTTCCAATAGTCTGTCCTCCCTTCTGGAATTTCAACTGCCCTGTGGTTGTTCACTTTTATCACAACTCCTATTTCCCGGTATCTTCATTCGAGGGGCATCAATTTTGACCTATATCTGGATAATTGCCTTATGCATCTTTTTGACCATCTGCTCGTGATACAACAACAGGATTTCAGCCTATGTCTTTTATGCCAACTAGGTTGTATTATCAACATAGAAAAGTCAGAACTTGTTCCGTCTCACAATCTAATGTTTATCAGAGGACACTTCCAGATGGATATGAAACTAGTTCATATTCCTATGGATTGATGGTACAAGATTCAATCGCTGGTCCCATGTGTGCTCTCAGAACAATTGTGTCTTTGCGAGTGACAGACCCTTGTGGGACTGCTAACATTGGCGCAAGACATTAACTTTGTCCCCTCAGGTGTTTTCTTCAGCCGTACATTCATCAGGCAGATTCAGTTCTGTCTTCCACCTCACTTACACCCTACCTTCTTTGGTGGACTCGCCCGCCAAATGTCTTAGGATAGGTTTGTTTGAAAGAGTGAACTTAGGATGACCACCTGTTCATGGATGCCTCCAAGCAACGTCACTTACATGAACCACCAGGCTGTGGTCCGCTCATCAGCAAAAGTTGGCATTTAAAAAGTTTAGAGATGGAAGCACTGTATGTATTGGCTACATGGAGCTTGTCTCTTGGTTGCCACAGACAGCATGACGGTGGTGTGGTGCAAACGGAAACAAGGATCAACCCGATCACAGTTTTTCCTCGACCAGACATTTCTTCTGTTTCAATTGGTCAATGACCTACACATTTTTTTGAGAGTTCGGCACATTCTGGGGTGCCAAAACATTGTGACGGACGCTCTCTTGAAACCAGACAGAGCATGTGTTGCTCCCACGGAATGGATGTCAAACAAGGGCATGTTTACAAGTCCTGGGTTCTCCACAAACACACTTGTTTGAAACCAGTCAAAATCATCAAGTGCCAGTGCATCTGTCACCAGTCCAGGATCCAGTGGCTTGAGCTTTGGATGCTTTGAGTTACTTGTGGGAAGGTCTACGTATGCGTTTCCACCGCCAGTGTTAAAAGTTCTTGCCAAAGTCAAGAAGACGACTTCCATTCAAACGATTTTGGTTGTGCTTTGGTGGCCGGTCAAGAATTGGTTTCCCATCCTAAGAAGTCTAGTGGTAGGTGATCCTCTGCCACCATCCATATGGAGAAACCTTCTTGTACATCCTCACAGCCATTGGCCTCATCCTACCCCAGATGGGTTCCATCTACATGTATGGTCCATTTGCATAAAGCTCTAAGTGCTAAAGGGTAAGAGCAGCCAAAGCCATTGATATTAGTGTGTCAGTGAACAAATAGATCATTATTCAGAATTTCAAAATTTGCATATATCCCCACTATTTTTGTCCAGTATATTTCTGTATATTACATTCATGGTTAGCGACATGTTGAGAGAGATGAATAGAGAAACATTATGGTTCTGTCATTCTCCTTTTTATCATCATCATCGCAGTTGTCACCATCATGGTAGTCATTACAATTTGACAAATTGGAGCAGTCTACCAACTTGCATGCTGCTGAACACTTCATAGCATTAAAAATATTGATCTTCAGGTCCTGTTATCTACTTCAAGAGAAGATTGCCACTCTTTCCCAGCCATGTTCATCAGAGGCATCTGGAAAGTTTGTATTACTCTCAAAGCTGCTTTTCCAAATGATTGCTTGATAGTTTGAACAGTGTGTGTTGGAGGAGAGCATTAGCACAAGGCAGCACCTGTCTGTACTCAACATCACCTTCCCTACAATTGAACATGAGATAGTGAAGTTTGTTGACTCTATTTACTTTGGTGTCTCTACTGTACAGCTGACATGGGAAAGTTTGAACTTCATCAAAGCTTTCTATTGTCATATTCCAGTTCCAAAGTCTGAAATACTAGGCACCCGTGGTGAGCCACCTCCTCGTGGTGGGTGCTGAGTAACGCCAAGAGCTCGCCAACATCCCCGTAGTGGACCCGGGGGGATATTTGGTCCACCAACCCGTTTGCCGTGGGTTGCAGCCCTGTGTCGGCGGAGGAGGGGATCCTGGTGGTTGAGGGCAATAGGAGCTTGCAACCGTGTTCCTGTTGCTCAATACACCACTTCAGCCCTGACTTCGCCTAGATGGGTGGTCGAATAGGCCTGGTTCGACCAATCGGCTGGTCATGCCAAGCCCTGTGCATGGGGTATTATTATATTTATCAATGCACATATATCATTTGGAATCGTTGTAAATTTGCACTTGGCTTTATAATCTAAAACATTTTGAATTTGAAGTATGTTGTTCTGTAATTTGCCTAGAGTCCTATGCCAGAAGGCGGTGGCTCATGGGCCAATCTGGTAGAATTATTAATCTCTTAATTCTTCTGCTGGAGTATATCATCCGGGTATCCTTGGTGCTGCAAGCTGGAGGCCCACTTGCTTTAACATTGTCCTTGTGATACTCCGTGGTGGGTGGGGAGCTCGGATGATGAACCATATGACACCAATCATGGCTTATGAAATACCCCCCAAAAAAACCAAACGTCCTCTTGAAATTGATCCCGTTGATACTTCTCATAGACCGTCTCTATCGATTGAGTGTTGGCCACGTTTCCTCGTTATTGAGACTCCGGACAAGACACCATTGAAGTTGAACCCTTTTGCAGTATCAAAGGGCATTCAAGGTATTGCTGGGGATGTTAAGAACATTAGACGCTTGCGTTCGGGTGCATTGCTAATAGAGTGTGGCAAGAAACAGCAGACAACCAATCTGATGAACATTGAATCTTTTGTGGGCATTCCGGTCACGGTCTCTGCTCACAAGACCTTGAACACAAGTAAAGGTATCGTCAGAGATCGTGATCGGTTGTTTGCTGACACATCCGAGCTTGATATAGCATGCGAAATGAAGGATCAAGGTGTGCTGTATGTGAAGCGCTTTTCCACCCGAAAAAACAATGAAACAATCTAAACAAATACCTATCTGTTTTCTTTTTCATTGCCGAATGCTCCCAAATCAGTAAAGGCGGGTTACTGCAATATCCAAGTTGAAACCTACATCCCCAACCTGCTCAGGTGTTTTAAATGTCAGAAATATGGACACGGTGTATCTACCTGCACATTGTCTGTTGTGTGTGCTCAATGTGGTGAGAAGACACACACAACAGAAGATTGTGACAGTGACTTTAAAAAATGCACTAACTGCTCTGGCGACCATTCATCTTCGTCAAAACAGTGTCCAATATGGAAAGAGCAAATGGCGATTAACAAAATAAAGTTCACCCAAAATATCTCTTTTTCTGAGGCAAAGAAACTGGTGAAGAGATCTGACCTTCTAGAAAGTTATGCTACAGTAGCAAAATCATCGTCTGAATCCAGCTCTAAAATAACAAAATCATCCACAGGATGCCAAACTACCTTGACTTGGGTCAGTTCCGACTCCCCACAGGTTTTATACCCTGCTATATCATCCCAGACTGAGGAATCACTTCCTACTACATCAAAGTCCTCTGATCATAAGTCATCTTCACAGTCACGCTCTGAGTCTCATTCAGCAGCTGATAGACAACAAATTGTTAAAACTAAACCCAAACCTAAGTCTGATGCTTCAAAACAACAAAGTGCCAGAGCTCCTAAGGGGTCACAAAATAAAACTCAATTGTTTAATAAATATGGGTCTCTTGAAGATATGGACGTTTCTGAAAACGTCCATTCTAGGGCACATAGCTTGTCACCCTCCAAAAGAGTGCGGGGTAGATCCCCCAAAAATCCCCCCAAAAGATAGTTTATTCCAATAATATTGTACAATGGAACTGCAGAGGATTGAGGACTAATTTACATGAATTACAGCTATTAGTCCAAGATTTCACACCTTCAGCGTTATGTCTCCAAGAGACATATTTAAAACAAACAGATGCATTTGACCTTTGTCATTTTAATGCATATCATTGTTTTTCACCTCTGGGTGATAGGGCCACTGGCGGATCATCCATTCTAGTCAAACAAAACGTTATTCAAAGCCCTGTTTCACTTAATACTAATATGCAGGCTGTTGCAGTGAGAATTATTTTACATGTAGCGTTTACGCTATGCTCTCTTTATATTTCACCATCTTCTGCTTTTGCCAAAACCGATCTTCAAGCTCTATATGATCAGCTCCCGAAGCCCTGTATTTTAATGGGAGATTTAAATGGCCACAACCCACTCTGGGGTAGTGTAAATACAAACACTAGAGGTAAATTGTTGGAGGACTTTTGTTCTGACAATGATTTATGTATTTATAATGATGGTTCCAACACATATTTACACCCTGGTACAGGGACTTACAAATTCAGAACTATTAAATGAATTCGAATGGTCAGTCCACGATGACCTCTGTGGAAGTGACCATTTTCCTACTATATTAAAAGCTGTAACTCCATCTGATGTTCCTCCATCATCAAGGCGGAATTTTACAAAGGCTAACTGGACTTTATATGAAACACTGTGTGCTGAAAAACTTAAACCTGAACTTTTTATTGACGTTCCTGATGCTATTAAATGTTTTACTGATGAACTGAATTCCATAGCTGATGAGTGTATACCAAATTCCTCTGTAGTTCCACACATAAGAAAACCATGGTTCAACGATGAGTGCAAACAAGCTAGGAAGGCAAGGAAAAAGGCAGAACATTATTTCCGTCGCCATCCTATGGTACATAATTTAAATAAATTTAAAATTTTAAATGCTAAAGCGTGGCGTACTTTTAAACAAAACAAACGCCAATCTTGGCAAAATTATGTGTCCAAAATAAATTCTCGGACACCCATGTCCAAGGTATGGAACATGGTCCAGAAAATCAAAGGTAAAGGTACTAAATCTACTGTCCATCATCTCAAACATGGAGATCAATTGCTTACTGATAAATCAGATATTGCTAATAAACTAGGTGAAACCCTTGCTAAACACTCTTCCTCTTCAAATTATGTACCAAAATTCCAGCAATATCAAAAACAAGAAGAAAAAAAACCTATTAATTTCAATTCTGATAATGGGGAAGATTATAATGAAACGTTTTCTATTCATGAACTCCATACTGCTCTTGATCAAGCTCATGACACTGCTACTGGAGCTGATAACATACATTATCAACTCCTGAAGCACTTACCAGAATCCTGCCTAGAAACTCTTCTCAATATTTTTGATGATATTTGGACATCGGGTAACTTTCCTCCCTCATGGCGTGATGCCATAGTAGTACCCATACCTAAACCTGGACGTGATCATACGGATCCATCCAATTATCGTCCGATTTCATTAACTAGCTGTGTTTGCAAGACCATGGAATGCATGATAAATAATCGACTAGTTTGGTACTTGGAAACAAATAACCTTATAACAGATATACAGTGTGGTTTCCGTAAAAACAGAAGTACTGTCGATCACTTAGTGCGTTTAGAATCATTTGTTAAAAACACACTAATTAATAAACAACATGCTGTGTCTATCTTTTTTGATCTAGAAAAAGCATATGACACAACCTGGAAATATGGTATTTTAAGAGACCTACATGACTACGGCCTGCGAGGTCGTTTACCTCAATTTATAGCAAATTTTTTAAATGACAGACAGTTTCAAGTTCGAGTGGGTTCTACCCTGTCTGATCATTACAATCAGGATCAGGGTGTTCAACAAGGCAGTATTTTGTCTGTCACACCTTTTAGCATAAAGATAAACAGTTTATCAAAAGTTTTAAACGATTCAATTGATGGATCGTTATTTGTGGATGATTTTAATTTTTCTTGTTGTGGGAAAAATATGCATACTATTGAACAACAACTGCAGTTGTGTTTAAACAAAATAAATAAATGGTGTCTTGAAAACGGCTTTAAATTTTCTAAATCCAAAACTAACTGTATACATTTTTGCAGAAAATATAAACCACATAAGGACCCTGAACTATCTCTAGATGGCACTCCCATCAAAGTTGTAAAGGAGGCCAAGTTCTTGGGCCTAATCTTTGACTCCCATTTAACATTTTTGCCTCATATCAAGTCCCTTAAAACTAAATGCTTGAAGGCTCTTGACTTGTTGAAAGTTGTTTCCAACTCAAAGTGGGGAGGGGATCAAGCAACCCTCTTACACCTGTATCGATCACTCATACGTTCGAAACTCGATTATGGTTCCATCGTATATGGTGGAGCCTGCAACAGCAACCTTAAACTTCTTGATTCTGTCCACCATCAAGGCTTAAGACTTTGCCTTGGGTCTTTCAGAACTTCACCTATTGATAGTCTCTACGTTGAGGCCGATGAACCATCTCTTACTCAACGTCGTATAAAATTGTCTTTACAATACAATACTAAATTATATTCTAATGAATCTAACCCTGCCTATAACTGTGTGTTCAATCCCCTTTATGAGGATTTGTATAACAAAAAGTCTTCTCTTGTTCCACCTCTTGGGCACAGAATTAAACCATTTATTTCTTCTGCCGGTATTGAGCTGGAAAGTATATCGCCTTCCCGTCTTCTTTCTTCTCCTCCTTGGCAGTTGGTTAGCCCACAAGTTGACCTAACATTAACATTTTTTTAAAAATCAGAAACAAATGACTTACAATATAAACAAGAATATCATCAATTAAAGCATAAATATAGCAATTACAAACCCTTATTTACAGATGGGTCCAAGGACGGTGGCGCAGTGGCTTGTGCCACTGTCATTGGATCCAGAACAATATCTTCTAGATTACCAGATAATAGTTCTATTTTTACAGCTGAAGCTAACACCATATTAACAGCTCGCAAATATATTCAAAGACATCCGAAACGTAAACAATATATAATCTATTCCGATTCTCTTTCTTGCCTTCAGGCTATTAAAAATATTTCTTGCAAACATCCACTTTTAATAGAAATTATTGAATTGTATAATGATCTTGCTACTGGCCAATACGACATCTTTTGTTGGTTACCCAGCCATGTAGGCATTTCTGGTAACACACTGGCTGACCTTGCTGCTAAAGCAGCACTCAACAAATCTGTGACACCACTTCTTATTCCTTATAGTGATTACAAAGCCACCATTAGATTTTATATCCGTGATCTGATGCAAAAGAAGTGGGACACCCAAGTGGGTATCAATAAATTACATGAGACAAAACCTTACATTGGTTATACCCACTTGGGTTGTCAGTCCAGATTTGAAGAGGTTATTTTGCGACGATGTCGTGTTGGCCACACTAGATACACTCATGCGTACCTGTTAAAAGGTGAAGATCCTCCATTTTGTATCCCTTGTGATGAGAGAGTCACGGTCAAGCATATTCTGCTTGACTGTGTTGAATTCTCCATCACAAGGGATAAGTATTTTACAGTTAAAACAATTAAGGATCTTTTTACCAGCGTTAATTCTCATTTAATTATAGGTTTTTTAAAAGAAATTGATTGTTTGGTTGAATTTTGAATAATATGTTTCTGTAAATAGATGTATTTTAATGACTGGTAGTTTGAATTAGTAACTTGAATTGTTGGTGGCTGTACCCTCAAAGGGGGTTGAAGTATTGTAAAATTATTGTCCTCCTGAGAGGGTATGTAAGTCCACAAACATACAAAGTAAATTCTAAATTTCCAAGTTTTTAATGGTAGTATAAGTGTATTTTTATTGTATGGCTAGATTTCCGAAATTGCTGACGGCTGAGGGGATGATGTAAATCCAGCTAGGGTCCATGCAGGTAGCAAAGTACTGTAAGTCCCCATGGTCCCTAGTATGGTGATCTACCTTCAGTTGTTGGCAATCTGTAGCCCGGTTTTATATTGTATTGTCCTCTATAGATAAATTGTTTTAGGCATAGCTACTAGTTTTACATTCATTTCTGTGATGTTCTAGTTGTTTTACTGTCCTTCGTCGACTGATTGTTATAATACTCATATATTCCATTTTAATGTTCCGTTCCCGTCACGATATGGCTGAAATATTGCCAATGTGACATTAAATTTTAACTCACTCACTCACTCACTAGTTGACACCCTTGTAATGAAAGAAGTCAGCACATAGGCATTGGAAGGGGTAGGATGGATGTACTTGTGGTGTTGGTGGGGCTGATGGTTGTGATGGAGCCATCCGATTGCAGTGAGCACAGTTGGTTTGGAGGCTTGTGATGGCCAGTGTGAGTTCAGGCCAGAAGATAGATGCATGAACTCTAGACATCATTAATGAGAAGCCTTGGTGCGCGGAATGGAGGGCAGTAAGGGCATCTTCCCATAGTGCCGGTGGGATCACAATCCGGTCTGTATATAGCATATAACTCCATCTACCGTATGGAGGTTCTCTCTGAACAGATGATATTCACGTAGTTCCGTAGGAAGTTCAAGGCGGGATTCTGGCATCCTAGTTTCAGTAATGTCGAGTTTGGCTGTGGATATGTTGCTAGTGGTGGCAACTTTCACCTTGTTGCACATGATGGGTTCCAGGGAGCTGATTGCAGACATTGCAGACAGGAGAGTGGCATTCTCTACACTGTGGTCAGGCTTTTCACTGCATCTGATGGAGGCAAGGATGTTATGACAAACATCCAGTGAAGGGGCAAGGTCAGGACAGTCCATGGCTGCAACATCATCGTCTAGAACAATCCTCTCAGGGTTACCAGTGAGGTGACGAGATACATCATCAGCAGCTGTGTTTGGCCCCAGGAATGTGAACCATGTGAAATTTGTAGCACAGTGTCTTTTCCTTCAGATTACGTAGTTGAGCATTTGAGATGCATTCAAGTGATCTCTCCCCAAAGATTTTCAGAAGGGATTGTTGTGGTCAACTGCAATTGTCAGATCACTACATCCAGGACAAAATACCTTGCTGTATCCAGGGCATCAACCACTGCTAGGGCTTCCCCCTCAACCAGTGCATAACATCATTCTGCAGTGTGGGTGAAACGACTTCCAACCAGAGTGACTTTCCACCCATCATTACAGCAAAATGGTACTGTTTTGGGGCACCGACATTGCTTCTAGGTCATCAGCCACTGCTAGGGCTTCCCCCTCAACCGGTGCATAGTGTGATTCTGCAGCATGGGTGAAATGACTTCCAACCAGAGTGACTTTCCACCCATCATTACAGCAAAATGGTACTGTCTTCCATGTTTCGACCAGTCTGTTGCAAGACAGATTGCTTTGTTTGCATTAAACATGTGCACACCTTTCTCAATCTTATTGACAAAGATAATCTGGGTTTCTTGAAACAAGTGGTCCAGATTGTTGTCCCAGCAAAAAGGTGTCCTGGGCTTTAGGAGTTGGCGAAATGGCTGCATCCACTCAGCCATGCTGAATGCATATGACACTTGATTGACAAGTCCAAACCAAGAACGCATGTCTGTAATGTTCTTTGGTGTGGGAAAGTCCATGATGGCTTGTAAGCTCTTTGAGCAAAGTTGAACACTGGTGCGAGTAATCTCAAAGCCTGCAAACTCCACAGTGTCTGGTGCAAAGGTGAACTTTTCAGGATTTAAAGTTATGCCATTCCTTCCACAGATGTAAAGCCAAAAACATTGCCTGATTCCTTGGCTTCCACAAACTGAAGTACCTGTTCAAGATTCATGTCCTGGTTTTTTCTCCAAGAAGATCCAACTGGATTTCAGGCCATGAGTGAGTGTAATCCTCACTGTAATTCACCTCCTGGTGGCATCTGGGATATTTAATGGCAAGCCTGACCTCTTAGCTTTGCACCAAAGGAGTGAACAGTTTTCATCTAGATCCTGAGTCATGCTGTGTAAGGTAACTCAAGCCACCATGGTGTTCTCCTCTCTGACAGCAAGGAGTTTAATGGCCTTGAGGACATCTTCCTCAGATTCTTCTGTAAGAGTTCTGCTTGTTGAACATGTGAGATCTCTGCGCAATGCCTCATCACAGCTTTCAAGTAGTCGTACAACATGATCCTTTCCCGTGACCTTGGTCACCTATACATAGTCCTTCCATCTGGATTTGAAGTATGACCAATCTTCGATTGATCCAGCAGAGGATATGCTAGGTTGTTTGACCATTTCTACTTTGGCAGAGATGACAGGTCCTGAAGTGTGGACTGTTGAATGGACTGTTAAAATACCTGCTACCACCACAGTCAAGGTCTTCTTTCACAAAGACACATGACAGAAGAGGACATCCAACGACCGGCATGTTTGTGTCTAGGAGCTGTAGTTTAGTTACTCTGATGTACCAAGCTGAAGAGTTGTTCAGATTTCCATCATAAATAAATAGGCAATACTTCTTGTAGACGACTGTTTATTCATGATCGACCACAATGATGGAGATCTGTAATGATCTGCAAACATATCATGTATAACATAGTTAATTAAATAACACATAGTGAAGAAATATTCGAAAGATGGGTATGATGCCATTCCGTTCAGATATTTAGCTGAGCTCTTCTTAAACATTCACCAACTTAATGTGAGACCTATGTCAAACTGTCTAAGCCTGTGATTCTTGAACATTTGGATAAGCATGCTCCTGAGAAAGTGAAAACTGATCAGAGATCTGATGCAGGAGGGCTTCTCACTTCTGATGTGAAGACAGCAAAGGCGATAGCATTGCAGAACGACAATGGTACATTACCAAATCTATTGTGCTGCTCAAAATGAAGTCACGGTTTTAATGAAGCAGTCAAAACATGACTTCATTAACTCAAAAATTGAGTAAATCATACACTAAAGGTGCTGTATGAAGTTATGTTCAAGCTGTTGGGTAAACAGGATAATGTCTCACTCCCTGACGTTGGGTCTCCATCCCAGATTGCTGAACAGTTTCCATCCTATTTCCAGAAAAAGATTGAATACATTCGATTTCATAACTCTGGATCATCTGACATAATGGATGAGGTGGTAGAACATGGACATGGTTGTTCTAATCAACGCGATACTTCAAGTCCTTATTCAACAGATGATGTATTGAAAATTATTAAGGCTTCAAACGCCTTATCATGCATTTTGGACCCAATTCCTATGAAAGTTCAGTAACATTGGTATACATCTCCCTTGTCATCTCAGGTATTGTGAATTGTAGTCTCAGGAGTGGATCCATGCCTGATTCTTGTTGACATGCAGTGGTGAAATCACTGCTCAGAAAAACTAGACTAGATGTGGATGTTTTGAAACATTATAGGCCAACCTCAGTCTTCCATGTATTTCCAAGGTTATAGGACGGGCTGTTCAAGAATGTTTGTCTCAGCATCTTGAAAAACACCATCTGTACAATCCATGCCAGTCTGAATATTGCCCATGACACTCTACAGAATCTGCACTTCTTCACATGGTGAGCTCAGTGAGACTTGGTACTGACTCAGGAAATGCAGCATTGCTGGTGTTGCTCCATTTAAGTGTTGCCTTTGATACGGTTGCCCATTGTAGAATACTTCACACTTTTCAAAACTGACTTTGGAATCGAGAGGGTTTGTGTTTGCGGTGGTTTGAGCCATATCTCTGAAACAGGAGTGAGTCTGTTCTCATTGAGGGTCAACTGTCAAATCCAGTTAATCTTACTTGTGGCGTTCCACAAAGATTGGTATTAGGACTGATTCCGTTCACCTTATGTACCAAACAGCTTGGAGAGGTCATGATCAGCATCAGCTATCTCCTCAACAATATGTTGATGACACCTAGCTGTCCACGGTCTTCAAGTGACTATCAGGAGAAGCAATATATATAAATTCCTAAGCCAAGTTTCTGCGGCTACCCTGGCACTTTCTCTTGTGATCTTGAGAATCAGTTACTGCCAGAGCTCCAAAGTCGGCCATACACAAACTCTAGCTCATTCAGAATACAGCTGCCAGGATTGTGTCTTGTTCCAGGAAGTATGATCACATATCCCCAATCCTCTGTACCCTCCACTGGCTACCAGTACAACAAAGGATAAGCTATAAGAACCTGTGCTTTGTGTACCAGTGTCTGTTGGGGAATGCACACGAATATCTCCGTGACTGTTTCATACCATATATCCCAGCTAGATCCTTGGGATTAGAGTCCAAAAATTTGCTGACTATCCCAGTTACGAAAACAGTTTCCTGTGGACATAGATACCTTTCATTTACAGCTGTGACTGAGTGGAATCGGTTACCAACATACATTAAAGACACTGACACTTTCTCTCTGTTTAAATTCAGACTCAAAACATATCTATATAAGCAAGCATTCTGTGATGAGTCAAGTCAGTGAACCCTTGGACTTTTGGTTATTTGTTGTTCCTGGTAGTGAATGTTTTCAAGCACGGTTTATCCAATCTGTTTGGAAGTTACATTCATCCACCCGTGTTCACGTTTTCTCCAGGTCATCATGGTGCAGGTTTTGCTATTTGAAAAGCACTTGTCACAATAGTGTAGGTCTTTGACTGCTGTCAGGTAGCACTGAGACAGTTCCTGCTTTTATGCTGATGCCTCAAGTTCCACCGGCCATTCCTGGACCTGTGTTGAGACTGTTTCCTCTGTGGCTTGGGGAACAGCAATTCATCCAAAAACATTCATATTGATAAGCTGAACTTCTTTTGTTATATAAATGGTTGTGCAATTCTGGTGATGTTTTTTGGAGTTGAGTCATCTGTGCACAGTCAGCAGGAAGGTATTTTGCATAGTTTGTGATAGTTTGTGGCAAAGCACAAAGGTATTATGTCACGAAAACAGGCTAGGGGAAGGTAACGATTGTCTTCTCAATCTGAGCTCCAGCAACATTTGCAAATCAAAATAGGTCATCAAAAAGTCTGCTCGGTGTCACCTTTTGTGGTGCAAAAGATTATGATAGGTTGTGAAGGAGGGTTTCTCCTTTCAGTTTCATGACTCATACATTGCACAACTTCAAGTATATGGGGATGTTTGCTTAACCATTCACAAATTCCATCCAAATCAATCTCGTCATTACTTCATAAGTAAGCTTCTGAAGACCACAGCTTGGTTATGTGCTTACCTTCCAATACTTTATTGATTCATTCCTTAACAGAAGGCATGTTCCAAGTTGTATAGTTGGGTACTGAGTCTTATTTTGCTCCAGTTTCATGTGAACATGCTGAGCCCTTCATTGAGCTCCAATGTAGTGGCCATGAAATTTCCGAATACCATGCTTGGATCTGAACCACAGAACTTCTGATCTGAACATTTTAAGCTGAATAGTTGGGTCATGAGATTTTGTCTGACTAGCAATGTACTGTCAAAGAATCCCTTGCGCTGTCAAGGAGCATTGATTGTAAATAGCCTAAACTGTCACCTGTCACATCAGATTCCTCCCTACACAGTATATTGAAGCCTGTCCATGACTTTACTAACTGATCAAGGTTCTAGCAAGGATCTATTAGCATACTGTTTTCTTGTGCTGAGTTGGTTGCATCGTGGAGAGTTTGAGAAAGTTTGGGATGAGGTTTCATGGGTGGAAGACACTTCTTTCTTCAACTATGTAAATGGGTAGAAGCTTGTTAGAGGTCTCATTACTATGTCTTATCTCTCTTGTTGAATGACTGGTACAGGTATAGGGGGGAGAAGCTTGTTAGAGGTCTCATTACTATGTCTTATCTCTCTTGTTGAATGACAGTACAGGTATTGGGGGGAGAAGCTTGTTAGAGGTCTCATTACTATGTCTTATCTCTCTTGTTGAATGACAGTACAGGTATTGGGGGGAGAAGCTTGTTAGAGGTCTCATTACTACGTCTTATCTCTCTTGTTGAATGACAGTACAGGTATTGGGGGGAGAAGCTTGTTAGAGGTCTCATTACTATGTCTTATCTCTCTGGTTGAATGACTGGTACAGGTATTGGAGGGAGGAGCTTGTTAGAGGTCTCATTACTATGTCTTATCTCTCTTGTTGAATGACAGTACAGGTATTGGGGGTAGAAGCTTGTTAGAGGTCTCATTACTATGTCTTATCTCTCTTGTTGAATGACAGTACAGGTATTGGGGGGAGAAGCTTGTTAGAGGTCTCATTACTATGTCTTATCTCTCTGGTTGAATGACTGGTACAGGTATTGGAGGGAGGAGCTTGTTAGAGGTCTCATTACTATGTCTTATCTCTCTTGTTGAATGACAGTACAGGTATTGGGGGTAGAAGCTTGTTAGAGGTCTCATTACTATGTCTTATCTCTCTTGTTGAATGACAGTACAGGTATTGGAGGGAGGAGCTTGTTAGAGGTCTCATTACTATGTCTTATCTCTCTTGTTGAATGACAGTACAGGTATTGGAGGGAGGAGCTTGTTAGAGGTCTCATTACTATGTCTTATCTCTCTTGTTGAATGACAGTACAGGTATTGGAGGGAGGAGCTTGTTAGAGGTCTCATTACTATGTCTTATCTCTCTTGTTGAATGACAGTACAGGTATTGGGGGTAGAAGCTTGTTAGAGGTCTCATTACTATGTCTTATCTCTCTTGTGGAATGACAGTACAGGTATTGGAGGGAGAAGCTTGTTAGAGGTCTCATTACTATGTCTTATCTCTCTTGTTGAATGACTGGTACAGGTATTGGGGGTAGAAGCTTGTTAGAGGTCTCATTACTATGTCTTATCTCTCTTGTTGAATGACAGTACAGGTATTGGAGGGAGAAGCTTGTTAGAGGTCTCATTACTATGTCTTATCTCTCTTGTTGAATGACAGTACAGGTATTGGAGGGAGAAGCTTGTTAGAGGTCTCATTACTATGTCTTATCTCTCTTGTTGAATGACTGGTACAGGTATTGGAGGGAGAAGCTTGTTAGAGGTCTCATTACTATGTCTTATCTCTCTTGTTGAATGACAGTACAGGTATTGGAGGGAGGAGCTTGTTAGAGGTCTCATTACTATGTCTTATCTCTCTTGTTGAATGACTGGTACAGGTATTGGAGGGAGGAGCTTGTTAGAGGTCTCATTACTATGTCTTATCTCTCTTGTTGAATGACAGTACAGGTATTGGAGGGAGAAGCTTGTTAGAGGTCTCATTACTATGTCTTATCTCTCTTGTTGAATGACAGTACAGGTATTGGGGGTAGAAGCTTGTTAGAGGTCTCATTACTATGTCTTATCTCTCTTGTTGAATGACAGTACAGGTATTGGAGGGAGAAGCTTGTTAGAGGTCTCATTACTATGTCTTATCTCTCTTGTTGAATGACAGTACAGGTATTGGGGGTAGAAGCTTGTTAGAGGTCTCATTACTATGTCTTATCTCTCTTGTTGAATGACAGTACAGGTATTGGGGGGAGAAGCTTGTTAGAGGTCTCATTACTATGTCTTATCTCTCTTGTTGAATGACAGTACAGGTATTGGAGGGAGAAGCTTGTTAGAGGTCTCATTACTATGTCTTATCTCTCTTGTTGAATGACAGTACAGGTATTGGGGGTAGAAGCTTGTTAGAGGTCTCATTACTATGTCTTATCTCTCTTGTTGAATGACAGTACAGGTATTGGAGGGAGAAGCTTGTTAGAGGTCTCATTACTATGTCTTATCTCTCTTGTTGAATGACAGTACAGGTATTGGAGGGAGGAGCTTGTTAGAGGTCTCATTACTATGTCTTATCTCTCTTGTTGAATGACAGTACAGGTATTGGGGGTAGAAGCTTGTTAGAGGTCTCATTACTATGTCTTATCTCTCTTGTTGAATGACAGTACAGGTATTGGGGGTAGAAGCTTGTTAGAGGTCTCATTACTATGTCTTATCTCTCTTGTGGAATGACAGTACAGGTATTGGAGGGAGAAGCTTGTTAGAGGTCTCATTACTATGTCTTATCTCTCTTGTGGAATGACAGTACAGGTATTGGGGGTAGAAGCTTGTTAGAGGTCTCATTACTATGTCTTATCTCTCTTGTGGAATGACAGTACAGGTATTGGAGGGAGAAGCTTGTTAGAGGTCTCATTACTATGTCTTATCTCTCTTGTTGAATGACAGTACAGGTATTGGGGGTAGAAGCTTGTTAGAGGTCTCATTACTATGTCTTATCTCTCTTGTGGAATGACAGTACAGGTATTGGAGGGAGAAGCTTGTTAGAGGTCTCATTACTACGTCTTATCTCTCTTGTGGAATGACAGTACAGGTATTGGAGGGAGAAGCTTGTTAGAGGTCTCATTACTATGTCTTATCTCTCTTGTGGAATGACAGTACAGGTATTGGAGGGAGAAGCTTGTTAGAGGTCTCATTACTATGTCTTATCTCTCTTGTTGAATGACAGTACAGGTATTGGAGGGAGGAGCTTGTTAGAGGTCTCATTACTATGTCTTATCTCTCTTGTGGAATGACAGTACACCATGACCAAACATCTTCCCAATATATGACCTCAAATTGTAAAGTATGTGGAAGTTGCCCATCTTTGGCGCAACCTTTCCAAAGTGTTCATTGTCTCACCATACTATCTCAGTAGGCTGTGTAAGTGGAACTTGTTTCAAAACCACTGCAACTGTCTGTAACTTAACTAGTAATGTACTGTCAATGAATCCCTTGCGCTGTCAAGGAGCATTGATTGTAAATAGCCTAAACTGTCACCTGTCACATCAGATTCCTCTCTACACAGTATATTCTTTCTTCAACTATGTAAATGGGTAGAAGCTTGTAAGAGGTCTCATTACTACGTCTTATCTCTCTTGGCTCATCTGGCTCACTGATTATATGAAAGGACCCTTATCATATTTCTACTAAACCTTAGAGCAAACTTGCTGAGTTGTGTCCCTTTAGCACCCAACTGTTACTCTTAGAAATTAGTATTACTGTACTATTATCACAGGAATCATGCAGCAAGGGGGGTTCAGTTGACAACACATATCAAACACAATACCAGTATTGCCAACTCTGAAAGTTCAGAACAATATTATTTACAGTTCCGCTGGTCAGGCTCATCTTGAGGTCAGGGTCCTTGCCCCCTTTACACTCACACACACACACAGGATACTGAATGAGAGGTGTCTTAGGAAGCACTTTCTTTCAATATGATATGCACACTCCTCATCACTGTAGCATTCTACATTATTATCAGTGTCAGAAGGGCCATTCTCCCAATGGAGAACCCAAGTATTCTAATGATCTGATCCCGGACATCATGAGGTACCTATCAAAGAGCACTGAGAACCATGTGGCACTCGAGGAAAGTGTCAGGAATTGACTATGTCTGGCTGTTGGCTTGGATTCCTTCAAGGAATTTTTTTGTCAGTATCATTTTCCGTGACACCCTGCAGATATTCCGTGACACCCTGCAGGTATTGCGTGACACCCTGCAGATATTCCATGACACCCTGCAGATATTCCATGACACCCTGCATATAGTCTGGGTAATGCTATGGATACACCAAGGAGTCAAAGCCATAAGTTTGATGAAGACAGTTATTGACAGTTCATGCAATGATGCCGCTGAACATACTGTATTTCATATGCACATTTTGGAGCAAGATCATCTTGACAAGTTACAAGTGAGATGTGCCTGGCCCTGAGCAGCAAGCAGATAGCCTTCGACTTCATCCAAGTGAAATACATGGGAGGGTTGCATTTCTATATAATAATAATTGTTGTTATAATCACTAATTGTTTCCAAAGCTTTACCCACTATAGGTTTCCATTTATTTAAAAATTAACAGTTTCTATTCCCAAGAAATTCTGTAGGAAGGTACATTTAAAAATTTACAGTTTCTATTCCCAAGAAATTCTGTAGGAAGGTACATTTAACAATTTTCATTTGCTATTCCCAGGAAATTCTGTAGGAAGGTGCATTTAACAATTTCACCCAATAACAGTCAAGCACACACAATAAGGTTCTTTTCTCTCACAGATTAATGCCTACAAAGTATATTCCATGATATTGAGATGTTAATATCATGATCATAATTATATACCGTAGAACAACTCAAGACAGCAAGAAGGAAAAGTGAACACTCATCAGCAACAGAACTGCTGTCATGTTGTAAGCTTTCAATAATTAATGAAACTGTGTAGTTTTATGACTTGATTGCAATCACAAGAAAATTTATATAAACTATCCAGAATGTGGAATTTAAATATGTGTACAGTATATTCCGTCAGGTAACTGAAATTTGAGAAAACGTCAGAATAAAAAACAGGTCATACCAAGTATGTGCAGGTTTAAATATTTACAGCATTAAGATACACGGGGAATCAGTAATACATTCTAATCATCTGTTTTGAAAGTATGGCTAATGTTCAGTTGCATAACTTACACACGCGTACAAGTGTGTGCTGAAATTAATGACCTGTTGGTTCATGTCTGTGTGTACACATCTGTCTGTGTTTGTTGTAATTTAGCACTTGCTTCTCATACACAGGAAGTGTACCGAAGGTCTGTTATTTTAACGGTAATGTAATTTCCATTACAAAAAGTATTACCAATATTGCCCTCTGATCAGAAAAACTTATCAGTAACCAACCACCAACACACCGCCACCACCCCACCCTTGGCCTACACCATCGCACACCCTATCCCTCTGACACACCAGCACACCCACACTATTTACCACACATATCGCTCTCGCCAATACACCCAATATTTTTACCTTTTAAACATACAGCATGTCAGGAAAGACCTGCACGTTGATAGTCATGCTCAATCATGGGTATCACTTCGCCATGTGTTTCTACTGATCTCAGTACATTAGGGTATGGTTAGACATGTTCATGAACCACATGTCACAGTTGTAATTCAAAACCATTGAAATACATGTTGAAGTAGTGTCAATCTTGTAATACTCTATTTACTCATTACCAACTACATTTATGAGCACTAAATATATGACAAACCTAACCCTGGTCATATGACATTTGAGAGCTATTGAAATGCATGTCTGACAATCACAGCATAATTTTCATGTTACACATGCATGCTAGAAAACACATGAAAACAATGGCCATATTTACACGCTTGTGAAATACAAGTAAATGCAGTGCGGATTGTTCATTTATGTAACACCACCTTAAATGTGTTAAATCTGACAACCACGACATTTCAAACTTTCTTCATAAGGCTGCCAAGTGACACATATAGTTTCCACCGTGAGTAAAGTTGGGTATTACAGTCATTTTGTGTGGTGTCCAGTTCATACTTTCAGCACTAAACAGAATATCCCCTACTTTATTTACCTTGTATATTTGCGTAGCATGTGAACAACCCCGCTGGTATGTTTAGAATTGGTTCCAAACTTCACGTGTTTCTCTTAAGATGCGGCTCAATGTATGAGGTGACGACACATTGCTGCTTGGGGTGTCATTCTCATCTCACGGCTCGGATGACTGTTTACCATATCAATCATGGTATTATCTGGCCAAGCAACCATTACTTACAAGTTGAATTAACAGCACACACACACACACACACACACACACACACACACACACACACACACACACACACACAAGCACACACACGCACGCATGCACACACATGCACATTTCTGACCACACAGTAAAGGTGAGCTATAGTGCCTCAAGTTAGTTGCTCAACTGAATTTTACACTCATGTAATGTAATCTATGAAGAATTGAATAAAGTTGTGGAAACATCATCTGTCATGTCAGTTGTTGCCTTTCCATATCCTTCACAAATTAAAGGTAATGCAGAACTGATTATTTAAAGATTGGTGTCATAAATAAACCCAAACCTCTTCAATGCCAATGGCTATAACATTCTCACCATAATGGTATTGTAATGAAGCACAGTCCTACTTCCTTCAATTACATCTGCAACAGTTTGGCTGCTGAAATGCTATATGCTCTGTTGTATTACATCAATCAGTTTGTTTTGAGCTTCTGCAAGTCTCATTTGTGTCTGTTCTAAATTTATAGTCAATCTTGTAACATGACTGTAATCATATCTGTTTCAAGTACCTACTGAACCCGCACACAGGAAGTTTTTGGCCATATGGTTTCATGTCAGCTATGTAAAAATATGTACATTTTGTGATATGTACCTCAAATTCTTAAGAAGTACTTTCAGCAGAATTTCTGCACTACTAGGCACTCCTGACAATTGCATACAGCCTTCAGATACTCAAGACTTGTATGTTTATTGCAAGCAAAAAGTATGGGAGCTCTTCATGGGCACTTTAAACAACATCTTAGGCCTTGAAGTGAAGCAACTTATTCAATAGTCTCTGAGTTTGAGTGAAATGAAACATTGTGAAGAAAAGCATAACGCAAGGGTGCTGAAACACACCAGCACCATGTTAGATTCAAACGCTCAAACACTACAGACTGGTTCATAGGGAACACAGACTTCCCAAGCAGCTTGTGGTAACTGGGCACAAAGACATAAACTGTTAGGCTGTTTAGAAAGTATTGTTAAAATGAGAATACTGACTGGTATTGATCTTATCTTATATGGCAATACAGGTCACTCATTTACTAAAAATCCTAGGGTTTTCCAAAATGTACACATCTATATCTCTTAAACAAAGTGTTAGTACATATTCTGTAGGTGGGAGAGGGCTTTTCTAAGTTGGATAATTTGTTCTTCATTTTTCTTCAGTAAACAAAATGTATATCACTCAATATAACCAATAATGCTTCTTAGTGACAAACCTGTTTTTATATTTGATAGTAATTAATAGTAAAAATATTTTTAGAACAGAACATTGATTATCCTTTTATCACAAGAAAGTTCTGTTTGCAGCCATTCAAACTTCTCAGTAATGAATCGGTTTGACGTTCAGCCAACTCTACTCACTAGAGGTTACACTGGTCCATTGTACCCATAGTGGTTCCTGTAATTAATATTCTAGTTTAGTGTCTGTCATTCCACTGTCTGTCAATTGGGTGTCTGTCTATTGGGAGTTATCCTAGTGAATGGTTGAAGTGGCTATGCAGGAGCTCATTGGCCCTCATCTCTGATGCTGTATTTCCCTTCAATCTCATCACGTTAAAACACCTGTGGAATTAGTTGTAAAGATTCAATCTTGCACAATTTATATGTTCGAAATACATCCTGTATGAAAACATTGATGTAAGCACACTTATATATACAAATGTCTTTAATGTAGGAGGTGGAAATTCAGGAATCACAAGTACATATCTAGTTCAGAACTCCGAAAAGGGCATGTTAAGTATATTCTTCACCAGAAATTAAGCAACAAGTATTTCCATTGTAATATCTCTATCAATCTGGAAAGACTTTTTTGCCAACATATTACTTAAACATAAATATTCAAAGAGCAAATAATTCTTTAGTCAACATCAATTTTGTTTATCGGTTGATATTGACAACATCACCGGAACACCCCCCGCCATGAGGAACAGCAGTACAAATCTATGGCCTGAATATGCTCTGTTCTTCACACATGCACCCTGATTGGTGTAAACCTACCTGTAATCATTTGTCTTATTCAACAACCCTGTATAAAATTTCATGTCAATTTTATGTATCTGTTGACATTGACATCACCTGTACACAACCACTCTGAGGAAACACATTCAAAATGTGAGACATGGATTAGCTCCACTCTTCAAACACGCACCCTGATCATTGGAAATCATTGGTCTGATACAGTTAGCCTGTTCTAACGTCATTTTTGTGGATAAAAATGCATGTCCTTGGTTCAAATGCCTGAGAAAAAGTTGTTAATGATGTTGTTAAGATCACCAACATGACAGCTGTGGACAGACCTGCAAGGGGACTTCATTCTAATCCCCATGAACATGCTTGGGGTATTATGTGAAGTTGTGTTTCTTGTGAACATGGTCAATCCCTAGACACTGGATGACCTTGAACAGGCGTTACAGAGAGAATGGCAGAACATTCATGATTCAACCACAACAACTATTAAGGTTCATTTCGTCAATGCAAAGACTTCTGGAAGCATGCATTTGTGCTCCTGGTGGTCCTATCAGATAGTGAACACCACTCCACTGTCCAAAACTAACCTTACACGAAATGTTCACATTTTTCTCCATCAGTGGAGCACATTTTGCACAACTGTTTTCATTATTAAATGCTTTTGATCATCTGCAAGTCTAATATTGCTCAATCCCATTTCCTTTCCTTTTCTTCATCATGAATATATATCTTTTAGCTTCCTATTACAACATCCCATGATTTACATTTCCAATAAATGAAAATGTAATGAGACCAAAAATGTGTGTTACTGAGCATTTTGTTAGGAATATATCAACCATGCCAGAACTGAAGTCGTTCTATGAACTGCATTGAAGGGTGATAGATTTGCCTTCACAGTGTGTGTACCACGTATCATTTGCACGGTCAGACACACTGTATACTGCAGTCATCATGATGTACATGAGATCTGTTTCCATTAGTCATAAGTACAAGTCAAATATTGCAGCACGACATCATGAACTAAACTGAACATATGTACCATTAACAAGTGACAAGGCAAATTGATTCATGTCAGCATGCATTTGCATGTGGGCTATGGCTCCTCAAATATTTGTTTATAGCCAGGTATGAAAGAGAAGCCTGTCCAACTGCCCAAAAGGGACAATATTTCTGTCAGACAGTCTAAATGGGCCAGCCCAATCATCTGGCAAGAACTTTACATGTTGCATACATATGAGTAAAATCACCATGTCTTGGTGTCTGGTTACATCCTTTGGGGATTGGTAACATTTGAAAATGACCCGTACTACGAATGTCTGGATGGGTTTTCGGTTTATTTCGTGCACTGCTGATAGTAAAATATTACTGAACATTGTGATTTTGCTGTCATCACCTCATACAGGTTTGCCTGGAAAAGTACCCCTATCATTCACAAACACTGCTGCAATACATGGTCTATCAAGAAAGTAGTGTTGAAAGATCAACATCAAATAAGCAAAACACATTTACACCTTAACATGAGCATCACAGAGCTCCATTCTATTGAAGTGTGTATGTCCCAGGGTTAAAGCATTATTCAATCATTATGATAATATGCATTTTTCAGTGGTCAGGTTTGGCTTGTTGCATTATTGTGACATGCTTGATGTTGCACATGGTGCTGAGCAAACCAGCGCACAAGAGCACATCAACCTCAACCCCCTGCCCAATCTGTGAAATACAGAACAGCCCAAAGGCACTGACTGAAATTGGTACTGTGCAAACACAGTAGCTATAAGCGAAGGTCAAATGACATTATGTCCATTTGAAGCTTATTTGTGACACTTATCCCCCTTGTAAACAATAAGAGCAGGCATGAGTACACTGACTTCTGAGTTATTGTACCAGACAAGTCAGAGAAAGAACAGTTTGTATTTGTCCTCTCATACATCATTTCATACTCCATAATATTGTAAAATTTAACGTGGAAAAGGAATAAAACACAAGCTGAAAAGAAAATGTGCTGTTGGCTAAAGGCATGGGATGTATATCATGATATGGTATCTCTGAAAATTCCTGAAACAGGAAGGGAAAAGTGATGGAGGGAAAGTGGAGGCAGGGCATACCACATGAACATGCCTACCTGTAGATGCAACATACAACATGACCACAGCATTTGTCACCAGCAAGTCACTGTATTCTTACCTTTTCGGTTTCCACAGCTATCCATACTCCCATGAATAAACGTGTACCACTTGCCTCTGTGTAGGGGAAACAGCGCCAGTGCTGTAGGAGAGCGCGATAATCGTCCTTGCGCTTTCCTGCACACTCTCGTCTGCTCTTAAGGGGTGATACATTTCCTTGATGCTGCTCTCTGAATCAAATAGCACGAAGGACACGGTGCTGAAAACGGTCATTGGGGATTAATGAAATGAAAGCGTCATAACATGTCACTTTAATGGTCATCATTGTGTATAGATTATACTTTTTTATCTATTTTTCATTAAATGTCGGGGAAACTTATGACAGATTCTGTCATGTATCCCTGGGCCGTCGGTGATATAAAGTAGTCCCCATTTTTTTCATCTGTCGAAACGTTTTGGTTTCCAGTGTCAGTATTGTTTATTGTTATTAGTACGTTGTTGGAACCTATTTTGCGTGGTGTTTGGCATAGTGTGCCTCGCGCTGTTTCGTATTTTGTTTGGCACTCTTTTCTTTCATTTTTGGGCACGTCTCCAAAATACTTTCTACTTTTCCTTAAGTCCTCCCTGACCATCCCACTGGTAAAGCACCGCTTCTCGTCTGCTCCGCGAAGTCAATCCCAGTCGGGCCGGGATAGTACTTGGATGGGTGACCGCCTGGGAACTCCCGGTGCTGTAGACCTCTTTTTTTTTTTCTTTTTTTTTTCCGTTCAAGTGTCCGAGAGGCTGGTAGGTGGGACCGCCGTGGCATGTCCGCCCGTCCCGTCTTTTGTTGTCCATCATATCGGGCGTGGAATGTTGTTTGTCCCCCCAAATGGATGGAGGTAACGGAGCGCGTTAGGGAAGGGGCAGGGCTGGCTAGGGCTAGGGCTGGCACCTTAAACGAAGTTAAGATTAGGGCAAGAGCTAGGGTTAAGAACGCACATCGAGTGAACGGATACGGTTAGGGCAAAAGCTAGGGTTAGCACCACAGATGAAGTTAAAGGATACGGTAAGGGTTAGGGTTAGGGTTAGGGTTAGCACCGCAAATGGAGTGAACGGATACGGTTAGGGTTAAGGTAAGCACCGCAAATCGAGTTAACGGATACGGTTAGGGCAGAAGTTAGGGTTAGCACCAGAAATGAAGTGAACGGATGCGGTTAGGGCTAGAGTTAGGGTTAGCACCGCAAATGGACTTAACGGATACGGTTAGGGCAGAAGTTAGGGTTAGCACCAGAAATGAAGTGAACGGATACGGTTAGGGCAGAAGTTAGGGTTAGCACCAGAATTGAAGTGAACGGATGCGGTTAGGGCAAGGGTTAGGGTTAGCACCAGAAATGAAGTGAACGGATACTGTTAGGGCAGAAGTTAGGGTTAGCACTAGAAATCGAGCTAACGGATACGGTTAGGGTTAGGGTTAGCACCACCAATCGACTTAACGGATACGGTTAGGGCAAGGGTTAGGGTTAGCACCGTAGATGAAGTGAACGGATACGGTTAGGGCAAGACCTAGGGTTAGCACCACAAATGGAGTGAACGGATACGGTTAGGGCAAGAGTTAGGGTTAGCACCACCAATCGACTTAACGGATACGGTTAGGGCAAGACTTAGGGTTAGCGCCGCAAATGGACTTAACGGATACGGTTAGGGCTGGACTTAGGGTTAGCACCATAGATGAAGTGAACGGATACGGTTAGGGCAGAAGTTAGGGTTAGCACCAGAAATGAAGTGAACGGATGCGGTTAGGGCAAGAGCTAGGGTTAGCGCCGCAAATGGACTTAACGGATACGGTTAGGGCTGGACTTAGGGTTAGCACCACAAATCGAGCTAACGGATACGGTTAGGGCAGAAGTTAGGGTTAGCACCGTAGATGAAGTGAACGGATGCGGTTAGGGCAAGAGCTAGGGTTAGCACCGCAAATGGACTTAACGGATACGGTTAGGGCTGGACTTAGGGTTAGCACCACAAATCGAGCTAACGGATACGGTTAGGGCAGAAGTTAGGGTTAGCACCGTAGATGAAGTGAACGGATACGGTTAGGGCAAGACCTAGGGTTAGCACCGCAAATGGACTTAACGGATACGGTTAGGGCTGGACTTAGGGTTAGCACCACAAATCGAGCTAACGGATACGGTTAGGGCAGAAGTTAGGGTTAGCACGGTAGATGAAGTGAACGGATACGGTTAGGGCAAGAGTTAGGGTTAGCACCGTAGATGAAGTGAACGGATACGGTTAGGGCAAGACCTAGGGTTAGCACCACAAATGGAGTGAACGGATACGGTTAGGGCAGAAGTTAGGGTAAAGACGAAAAATCGAGCCGGCCCGTTGGGGCGCGCTTTTTTTGGTTGTGTTTTTGAGAGTGACCTGTGGGGCGCGTTGTGGGATGCCTGTTTTTGGAGCTGTTGCGTGACGGGCGTGCCGCCGTCCCGTTTTTCAGTCCGTTGGGGTGCGCTTTTTCGGATTGTGTTTTTGAGAGTGACCCGTGGGGCGCGTTGTGGGGTGCATGTTTTTGGAGGTATGGTGTGGCATGCGTGCCGCCGTCCCGTTTTTCAGTCCGTTGAGGTGGGCTTTTTTGGATTGTGTTTTTGAGAGTGACCCGTGGGGCGCGTTGTGGGGTGCATGTTTTTGGAGGTATGGTGTGGCATGCGTGCCGCCGTCCCGTTTTTCAGTCCGTTGAGGTGGGCTTTTTTGGATTGTGTTTTTGAGAGTGACCTGTGGGGCGCGTTGTGGGGTGCATGTTTTTGGAGGTATGGTGTGGCATGCGTGCCACCGTCCCGTTTTTCAGTCCGTTGAGGTGGGCTTTTTTAGATTGTGTTTTTGAGAGTGACCCGTGGGGCGCGTTGTGGGATGCCTGTTTTTGGAGGTATGGCGTGACGGGCGTGCCGCCGTCCCGTTTTTCAGTCCGTTGAGGTGCGCTTTTTTGGATTGTGTTTTTGAGAGTGACCTGTGGGGCGCGTTGTGGGATGCCTGTTTTTGGAGGTATGGCGTGACGGGCGTGCCGCCGTCCCGTTTTTCAGTCCGTTGAGGTGCGCTTTTTCAGATTGTGTTTTTGAGAGTGACCCGTGGGGCGCGTTGTGGGATGCCTGTTTTTGGAGGTATGGCGTGACGGGCGTGCCGCCGTCCCGTTTTTCAGTCCGTTGAGGTGCGCTTTTTTGGATTGTGTTTTTGAGAGTGACCTGTGGGGCGCGTTGTGGGATGCCTGTTTTTGGAGGTATGGCGTGACGGGCGTGCCGCCGTCCCGTTTTTCAGTCCGTTGAGGTGCGCTTTTTCAGATTGTGTTTTTGAGAGTGACCTGTGGGACGCGTTGTGGGATGCATGTTTTTGGAGGTATGGCGTGACGGGCGTGCCGCCGTCCCGTTTTTCAGTCCGTTGAGGTGCGCTTTTTCAGATTGTGTTTTTGAGAGTGACCTGTGGGACGCGTTGTGGGATGCATGTTTTTGGAGGTATGGCGTGACGGGCGTGCCGCCGTCCCCTGTTTTGCAGTCCTTTGGGGGTGCGCCTTTTTGGATTGTGTTTTGTGGGAGTGACCTGTGGGACGTGCTCCCGTGTTGGCTTTGTGTGTCGCCCCGTTGCCGCAAGCAACCCTTTTCGGCTTCGATTTGAGTTTGGACTTGCGGGGTGCGACGGGAGGCTTGGCACGGTGCGCCGTCCGTGCGATTATGTTGTCGGCGGTGCCCCGCCAGCTTACCGTTCGCGCTGCCGCACTTGCGTCGTTGGTGGGTTGCCCTGAGCGGCGTCGACGTTTGGTCTGCGTTGGCGTTGTTTGTCTGTGATGATTTTGGTGCGTGGTGGTGACGTGGGCGTTTGACTTTGTAGGGGAATCGCGGACATGGGTTGTTGTGGCGGGGAATTCGCGGAGTGTTGGAATGAAAGACAATGGTTCTGGGTCGGCAATTGTAAATGCGAATGCGCCTGACTGTGCCCTGTAGGTCTTACGAGGTCTGACGAGGTCTTACATCGCGGACATGTATTTTTTAACGATGGCGGACGGAGCGTTTTCTTGTGTAGGAATGAAAGACAATGTTTTCCTTGCCACCTGTAAGTGAAATGAAGCCTGCCGGAATGGCGGACGTGTACGTATGTGCCGGGCCACGGACGCACTTGCGGCATTGGGTGTTGTGTTTGAATTAAAGACAGTGGTTTCCCTAGCCACCTGTAAGTAAAATTAAACCTGCCGGAATGGCGGACGTGTATTTTTGTCACGGCGGACGGAGCGTTTTCTTGTGTAGGAAGTAAAGACAATGTTTTCCTAGCCACCTGTAAGTGAAATGAAGCCTGTCGGAATGGCGGACGTGTATTTTTGTCACG